>NC_046972.1:21422466-21465886 GCF_009769545.1 Cyclopterus lumpus | reverse complement strand
CCCCCCCCCCCCCCCCCCACACACACACACAGATGGACCTCTCCCTCAAGGATCACATCACCAAACGCACTTTCTCGCATTCCTCCAGATTTGGTGGATTTGGAGGCTCAGGGAGTTGTTTGTCCTCCTCCCTCTGCAGACAAGGTGTCTCACGCCCAAACCCCGTGGTCTCGATATCGAGGCATCGGCAGGCCTCCTAAGTCTTCTCCAATATGAGTCGTCAGGCCATATTTACTTATGTTACTCTGGGACGCCGAACTCCAATTCCACTGTCTTGTTTGATTTTTTTTTTTTTTTTTTGCGTAATGAGACGCTGCAGGCTGCTCGCAGGATGACTAGCGTCTTTTGAGCGACAGCTTGCGAAGATGAGCGAATACGTTTCACACATTTTGAATGTTTTTTTCTGGAAGGCCGGTCAAAAAAAAAAAAAAACGTGGCAAGAGAAACTTCCTTGAGTCCCGATGACACATAGAGGTCATTATGAATGAGTTTCATACGCTTATTATCAATGGTCATGGTTCCACCACCACACGCGCTTCAAACCAGGAGAACAGAGAGATGTTTGGCATGTGTGATGGTTACCAGTTCACCATCTTACTTTTAGCAGAGAACACTTTGAGTAAAGCTGAAGGCTTTCAAATTAAAACATGTTGATCCTCGTGAGAAGTCGGGGTCGACAACGTCTTTAAATCCTCCAGACATTTGACTCAACGTGAGGCTGCAGGTGGAACAGAAGTCGCTGTGCAGAAGCATCCTCTGGGGGACAATGAGCGCACATGTGACCACATCGCCTCACATGGTTAAAAAAATATCTTTGTGTGAAAACAATCATGTTCACTCAACGATTCTGGAGAAATGAATACAAACCCCGCGCAGGAAAATGAATTATCAAAGCGATAATGTTGTTTTTTTTGTCACTTCCCCTCGCTGTTCTCTGCTCAGCAGTGTTTTTTTGTGGCAGAGCGCAATCCAAAAATATAATACGGAGAGCACAAATTCCACAAATCCTCTGTGAAACGTGGTCTGCCGCTGTTGAACCTGTTGGGATGGATGTCCCCTGCAGTCCACATGAAAAGCATCACTCACTCCAGGTTCAATGCCACGTGTTTGATTTTCCTTCTGGACATTTTGCCTCTGTTGGAGGATTTCAAGGGTTATGCAGAAGGGTTATGCAGAAGGGTTATGCAGAAGGGTTATGCCTTTCCATCTGTCAGACAGTTTAAGTTTTTTGTATTTTTTTAACTCTGCTCCCCGGGGGGGGGGGGTGGAGCTCCGGTCGATGGAAGATGTTTGTCATCGCCTGTAAATACAATAAATCACAGTCAACAATAGACAATAATCCAATAGGAGCTAATGGATTAGAAAGTTGACGGTAACAAGATGGCCGTCTTCCAAAAGCTCCAATACTGTAACGTTTGACTGTTTTTGTTCCAGCGGCATCCAACGAAATGTCACCTTTGACCTTTTTGACCTTTTCAAACTCATTCACAGTGAGCTGGACGCACTTCTAGAGACGATAAGTACGACTACTGGGGCTGTAACAAAATCCGGTAAGTTTTAAAACACGCCAGCTCATCGGATTTGAAGGCAGATGAATGCGACGTAAGCAGATGTTTATCTCCAGACTCCAGACTCAGGATGTTCTCTCTCTCCGGGCTCAACCTGCACGTCTTCTTAAAGTGAGGCTTGAATATGACATAATAAAACTGGAATGAAAAAGAAAGAATAGTAGTTTATTTGCAGCCTTACGGTTACTAAATGAGTGTTGTTGGGCAGCAGAGTTCATGCAGACGACAACAGAGAAGGACGTGTTACTGCATCCAAAGATGTAAAGAAGAAGAAAGTCTGAAAACATCTTTAAAATTGAATTTTTGGACGTTGACGCGTTGATAATGAAAAAAGATGGATGTCAAGATTATATATTATCTCACTGGATCAGAAAACGGCTGTTTGATTTCCAAGAAATAAAAAGAAAAAAAGCCCGTCTTGACATTCTGTAGCTGTCAGATCCCAAAAGGTTTGGTTCGGGATTATAATGAGAAACATTTAAGCTTTTAAATACTTGCACAGTTTGCTTCTTTCCCCCCCAGCTCTGTGTGTGTGTGTGTGTGTGTGTGTGTGTGTGTGTGTGTCTCAGACTCAATGTAGACAAAAAGTTTATATTAAAGTTTTCCTGCAATCTCATATCAAACATAATTAACAGATCTGGTTACTATAAAGTATCTATTTTTAAAGCTCCACATCATCTGATGCTTTTTCTCTTGACGGCAATAACGTTTCTTTCTTTTTGAGGACGGCTGTTCTCTCCCACAGGCGATGGACTGGTCGGACTGGTTTTACTGGCTTGTTGATTGCTGGCCTGACCATCGCGCGGTGACTTGGAGGAGGCCGGTTTTCCCCCCGAAGTCCCATTTCTTCTCAATGAAAGGTCGTAAAGGAGACGTCGTGGCTGTAAATCAACCCTCGCCGACAATAACGTTACGACTCTGAGCGATCGCCGGCATCCCATGATGCATTTGTCTTGTTCGAGGGCGTGGTTAAACCGGACACGTCAACATGATGCAGCTTTTCCCTGCAGTTATTCATAAGGAACAACCGCTGTCATAAAGACAAAGAGTGCATTGATAATTACCCAGCAGCACGTATAGCGCTGCTCAACGGCCTCTGTTCACTGGTGCGGGGAAGAAGCACCACCCCCGAGTGTTCCTGCTTTTTCTTTTTTACCATTTTTGCTTCATATTTTTTGAAATATGGAAATTTCCATTACTCAGCTCATCTTTTGAAAAAGCGTACGGGAAGCAGAAGAGTCGAGGTCCCCGGAGGGGAAACAACCTCCGCCTGCATCCTCTGCGCATAATTGAACAAATTGGCCGCGAACAGCTGTTACCTGTTCGAATGAGCCGCTTTCGTTTTATCGGCGCGGACAAGAGGGTCTGAAAGCATCTGCACGCCGCAGCTGTCGGCCATTTTGATCAGCCCTCCACGCCGATTCCCGGCTTTCGATATATCACGACAAAACATAATTACCTCAAACGTCTCTTTTTATGGATCCTACGCATTCGCCGGGACCGCACGCCGCGTGCCAAGTGTCCATAAAGCGCAGTCGACCGGTAGCCGGCCGGTCGGAGTTCGTCAAAGCACTTTGTTTTTTAAAGTGGCAATTCTTCTGATTTAAGTCCCGGGTGGATTTTTTAAAATTATTTCTATTTGAGTAAAAACAATGGATTTATGCAGTCTCATAATTGCGTGCATAGTTAAAATGTGTGTTTGTTTGTATGCCATGTTTAAAATCTGTAATCCAACATCGTAACACTGCAAATATATACATATTGCGATATCATCGGTGGACCGCAGGCTCCATCACCTCCTAGATAATGACTTCTTCTTTTTTTTTTTTTAAATGTCTTCGAGATCGCCGCTTTAATACGAGAAAGCGCTTTAATGTCACGGTAAGTGAAAGCCTCATTAATGCCGTTTCACTTTTTAAAAAAATAAATAAGTTGGGAAAATGTGTAATTATTGTGCATGTAAATGGCCCTCCGTGACTTCACCTCCCCGCGAGGTCTCATCGTTGGTTCGACCCTCGTGAAGTGGAGTGAGAACACCGCCTGTGACTTCGCTTTCTTTCTTTTTTTTCCCACACTCGTCGAGCCGAGTGAGTTCAAGAATGAAAACCTCGGGCGATAATGGCCATTTATTAAGTTTTAGCATTCTGCGAGAGACGCTAAGTGGCTGTAAAAGTATAGCTGTACAGGTTAATTGCCTTAAAGTAGCAAGCAGAAGTGACCCGATGAAGGGTCTTAAACACAAGGTGGACAATCCACACGCCGGTAATCTGAAAAGAGTAAGAAAAGAAAGGAAATAAAGAGCCCTCGAGTCGTTTGTTGGGGTCAGAGGTCATCCCGCAGTCCCAATTTAAATAGTTAACGTTAAAAGCATTAAGTGTCATCTCGGCGAGAAGAGAATGACAAGAGTTTAAGTGAAAGAAATCATGTAAATGTTATAAATAAGATGAGGATGAATAGTAAATGGAGGGCATTTGTATAGATTACTGTATTCAAAGCTTTACACTTTGCACACACACACACACACACACACACACACACACACACACACACACACACACACACACATTTGTGTTTTCATGACTTTTGGTGACATTACATTGATTTATATAAATTTCCTGGATACTTTCCTAACTGCCAGTCTAATCCTAATGTCCCCACAAGTCTGGTAAAACACGCACACACACACACACACACACACACACACACACACACACACTCACACACACCAATGACCATGAAGAAAGAAAAAAAGGCTTTAAACAGAAGGTCTCTCTCTCTCTCACAAACACACAGACTGTATGTGTATACGGTATATAAATATATATACATTTTTATATGTATATATTTATATATATATTTTGTATATATTTAAAATATATATATATACAAATATATATGTATATAAAAAAATATATATTTATATACTATATATATATATACATAAATGTATATATATATATGTTTTGTATATATATATATATATATATTTTGTTGTTGTATATATATATATATAAAAATGTATATATATAAAATATATAATATATATACACACACATAGATGGACATGCAGAGTTCATGTCCATCTACCTGTTCTTGGTTAAATCATTTATTAAAGCTCCAACTTCCATCGTAGTTTCCTAATTTCCAGGATCAGATGTAAACTAATAATTCTCACACAAACAAAACTCTCACCTGAAGCTGCTGGTGTTGTTTTTCCTCTTGTGAAATGCGAAGGTGAAATCCATAGCCAGTTCCTCAGGAGCAGAGCAGCAGCAGACAGTAATTGATTTGTAATTTAAAACTTTATTACAGCTGCATGTGTATACGTTTTAATATCTTCACTTATCATTTGAACTAATGCTACTTACTGTTTCCTTGGGAGCCAGTTCTGCAAATAAAACAAGGGGTAGTAATCTTTAAAAGTTGAAATGCAGCGAGCGAAATGATATCTCATGTTGGAGGCATCTCATTTTCATCCTCTGCAGTGATTATACAAACCATCATTGTTGTTAAAGGAGCTCAGAAGGAAGACGGAGACTCCATTAGTTAAGAGACTGTAAACTCTTTTTTGTAAAGTTTTTTTTAAAACATTTTTATTCCCTGGCAACGGTTTTCTCAGCTGTTTCCCAACTCCCAATACTACTTCAGATTCATATTTGAGATGTTAGTCATTGGAAGCGAAGCGTTTATTTCTTTTTTGCACTTTGGATCTGGTGAATCAAACATGTCCGGGTGCACATTTTTCTTTTTTTTTTTTTGGTGGAACACTTAAAACGGGGAATGATTCGTAATGTAAAAAAAAAAAAGATAGATCAGAAGTTGCTGCCGTTCATATGCTTCATGCCTCGTTGCAGCCCGCTCCATCAGGGCCGCGTCTCGGAGGCTCTGTGGAGGTAAGTACTGGCAGATGGTCGGATCAGGTTGTGTGTGTGTGCGCGCGCGCGTGTGTGTGTGTGTGTGAGTGATAGATAGCTACTCTGTGAATAGCTGTGGAGCGTAATATGATTTGGATGTACGAATGGCATCTAAATCGGATTTCAGACAGTACTATGGGCCCCCGAGCTTCGCTCCTTTATCTCCGTCCCTCGCCGGCCGTAATGTGGTCAGCTGCAGCGGTTCTCTCTCCGGGGTGCGGTTCTCGCTGACCCAGGGGGGGGCGGGGGGGGGACATTATCGCTTTCCGATCTCTCGGCTCTCGGATACCTTTTTGTTTTTTTATTGAAAATGGCTCCCATCATTATCGCGACCCTCATCATCCAAACGGTGGTCCTTCAATCGAGCCGTCTTCTGTTGTTTTGTTCTCCTCTTGAATGTTTGAACTCACTCTCGGTTTCTCCCAACGGTGCCGTTACTCGGTGGAAGGATTAGAGACGAGGAGTTCACCGCCGGGGCATCGGGCAATCTGCATACAGTAGTCCACCGATAGCTGTGGAATAAATCCACATTGATGTAAGACAATAAAGCCAATGCGCTCCGGCTATTTGTTTATTCTCATTCCGCAGAAGGCCGGACGCGCTTTGGATCGTTCACGAGTGGAAACGCATTACGCGGAGAGGACTCACAACACAGGCCGGCTCTATTTCCCTCTGTGTGTGCGGCGTCTGGGTCCAGAGGCGGTCCGGCGGCCATTAGACAGATATCCAACCAGACCTGGGCCATTCCCTCCTTCCTTCCCACATCCTCCTCTGTGCCTCACATCCTGCGGCCATCATAAGGCCAATGAAAGTCACTGATGGGGGATATGAGGAAATGGTATGGATAGATGGATGACTGGTTTAACGGTGTCTACAGAGCTCCCTCAGGGAAGATATATATATATATATATATATATATATATATATATATATATATATATATATATATATATATATTTATATAAATATATATATATATTTATTTATATAAATATATATATATATATATTTATTTATATAAATATATATATATATATAAATATATATTTAAAATATATATATATATTCATATAAATATAAATATAAATGTATATATATATTATATATTTAAAATATATATATATATATATATATATTCATATTTATATAAATATGTATATATAAATAAATATGTATATATATATAACTATATATATATATAAATATATATATAAAAAAATATATATGTATATATTTATACCTGGCTATATGCGAATGTTCTCTAACAAATATCCCCAAAACTATACTCCCCGATGCTCTTGATTGCTAAAACACGTCTGAATAACAGTTTCCAAGCTGAGATAAAATGTTCAATGTAATTGAAATGGGCAACATCTGGAGTTTGATATATATATCGTCAACTCTGATAATGAGGCTTGATATTGAGACACAATCTCCTCTTCTGACAGTCCAGACATTATAAATAGGTTAGGACTTTTGCTTTTTATGGATTCAGATTTTTTCTTTGCGGTTCTCGTGTTGATCTCAGACACCTCGTTACTTAACAAGGATTTCTCTTGCGTAATGGCATCTATAATATCAGTCATGTTGGTTCATCATCGTGAGAAAGCATGAATTTGGACGTGAGAAAATCTGGCAGATTGTCTACGCACTGAAGCAACGAGCATGAATACCGAGGACATGTTTTATGTCATGCATGTGCCTCTCTGTATGCTATACTGTGAGAGTACAGTGTTTAAAACATAAACAGGCATCATTTAAATGTAATTACATTCATCTCAAATGCTTGAGAAGAATCTAAAGTGTGCTCTTCGAACAAAACTGCTGCAATTGTTTCTCCGTTGAATGCATTCTAGTTCATTTGAAGCTTGCATGAGGAAGATCAGTGCGCCACATGTGTTTAGTATAAAACATCTGTTTCGCTTCTCTTGAGCTTCACCCGAACTTCAGAATTAATTTTGTCCACAGAAGGAGGAATTGTGCAGCGCTGGCCCTTTAAGAAAGACTCACCTCTAGGCCTGTGTGACAGAAAGATCAATCTGATAAATGTATGTTTAAAAAAATAAATATATCTGACAAAATACATTATCAAATGTCACAATGTATTTTATTTTTATTATATTGTATATATTGTAAACAAGGCTTGCTGCTGCAACAGAGCATGTCCCCCCCCCCCCCCCCCCTGGGGATGAATAAAGTACATCTAATCTAAATATAATATAATGTTGCCGGGCAGATTGCACCTCTGTCTGTGTACTCTTGCCACATTTATCATGTACAAAAACATTTCAAAGAACTGCAAAGTGTTACGCATTCATAACAATAATACACGTGAATCAGTTTTTTCCCAGTATTGTTTTTTCGGTGCCCATTTGTGAAACAAGAACATGTGAATGAACTCAGATTACCTTTCGGGGGGGGGGGGACATAGTTTTATTTTGATAATAATTGATTACAGCTTTTATGGCTTTTTACCCCCCCCCCCCCTCTCCACCTCCTCCACCACCACTCTCACATTATGCAACGTCCACAGTTCCATTTGGTGTTTGTTTATGTGTTAGTTTCGTCTCGAGCGTCGAAGCCAAAATAAAAAATCCAACCAGACGGAGATTTCACTCACGCTGACGCGTTGTGTGTTCAATGACAGAGAACCGGGCTTCCGTGACACCAGCTGTCCTTCTGTCGTTGTAGTTTGACTTTATTTATTTTTTTGGGGGGGGTAAATATGTGTGTTTTTTTTACCCGAGAATATCGATACTATATTTCTGTAAATATGAAGATACAGACAGGAGACACTTAGATCAACATTAATACCTGAAACAGATCCAAGATGGTAAAAAATAAGCACGGATCAACATCAGTTGTCAACCACCCACATGGTAAAGGGGGGTGCACCGACGTGCTCCGACATGGCTCGATCGATGGGGAGGGGCTAAAGGAGAACAAGTATGGGGGTCGCCTCATCCGGCTCCTCGTGCCCCTCCGACCGAGCTTCTTCTCTATGTTCAGGTTCATCCTGTTTTTTTACGGCGGCCATTGCTACGTTAAGATTTCAAACATAGTTTTACTGTTCACGAGCATACTAACTTACAAACCGTGTCCCATTGAACATGTGGTTTTATTTGATCTCGTCGTGTCCCGACAATGACATTTCTGTTTTAAAAGACTAATTTGATAATTTAACCAAAGTGCTTATTGTTGGTAGTTCCGCTATCACGGTTTCCAACATGCGTTATCTAAATGTGCCGACGTGTCTTATTTTTCCTGTTGAAGCGGATGCTGTTTCGGATGCAGAGCCAACGAACCTTAGATTATTATAATTAAAAATGTAATTGACTAAGTTCAAACAGGTATTTTTCTTTTTTCTTGTGCAGCAACAAACGAGGCTCAGAGAAAGTTAAACAAACAAACACAAGGAGAATATTTGTTATAGGAACTGGACAACATTTTTTTTTTTTTAATAGTTGTGTGGTTGTATACAGCTTCATCTTCTGTGATCTCCATAAAGACATAGTATAGTATGTCATGAAAAATATAATATAGACATTGTATAAGAGGTAAAATGCCATAGTCTAATATAGGATGTAATAAACTCCTATAAATAAAAATTACTTGGATATTCTCTGAGATTAAAGCGAAAAAAAATAATATATATTCTCTGACTTTAAAGTGGCAAATATACAAGAAAATACACATGTGTGTGAGATTATAAAGTCATAAATCTACACGAAAAGAAAAATCACAAATCTAATAGATTAAACGTACTAAAACATCTGTGGTGTGTCATAAAATATCCCCAAACTATGTCTTAGAAAGCTCATAAAAACGTCATATTGTAGTCATAAAACTTGGGAAATGCCCAAGTGTATTATGTCATAACAATGTTATTTTGTGTATGCAAAATATCATTCATAATATAATATGTCATAGTTAAGGTCATATAAAATGTCATATTATATATAGTATGTCACAAAAAACAATCGTAAAGGCATAATATAGTAAATCATAAAGAATGCAAAAAAAATCATAAATATGTGAAAGTATAATATGTCCTAACAAATGTCATAAGTAGTCATATTATAGTATTTTTTTTAATTAAATGTCATAGTATAGTGTGCAAATAAAGATTTAATAAAAAAGTAATAGTATTGTTTTGCCATAACCATGTCATAACAAACACACACACACACACACACACACACACACACACACACACACACACACACACAGACATAACATTATATGATATGTCGTTTACAAATTTGGGTACACAAGTTGGTTAACATTTTATTACACGGTTCTTTAAAATGCGAGTGACACCTCCTGTCTTTGAACTGAGTCCTGAGTCCTGAGTCCTGGGGTCTGAGTCCTGAGTCCTGAGTCCTGGGGTCTGAGTCCTGAGTCCTGAGTCCTAAGTCCTGGGGTCTGAGTCCGGAGTCCTGAGTCCTGAGTCCTGGGGTCTGAGTCCTGAGTCCTGAGTCCTAAGTCCTGGGGTCTGAGTCCTGAGTCCTGGGTCCTGGGGTCTGAGTCCTGAGTCCTGGGGTCTGAGTCCGGAGTCCTGAGTCCTGGGGTCTGAGTCCTGGGTCCTGGGGTCTGAGTCCTGAGTCCTGGGTCCTGGGGTCTGAGTCCTGAGTCCTGAGTCCTGGGTCCTGAGTCCGGAGTCCTGAGTCCTGGGGTCTGAGTCCTGGGTCCTGGGGTCTGAGTCCTGGGTCCTGGGGTCTGAGTCCTGAGTCCTGGGGTCTGAGTCCTGGGTCCTGGGGTCTGAGTCCTGGGTACTGAGTCCGGAGTCCTAAGTCCTGGGGTCTGAGTCCGGAGCCCTGAGTCCTGGGGTCTGAGTCCTGAGTCCTGAGTCCTAAGTCCTGGGGTCTGAGTCCTGAGTCCTGGGTCCTGGGGTCTGAGTCCTGAGTCCTGGGGTCTGAGTCCGGAGTCCTGAGTCCTGGGGTCTGAGTCCTGAGTCCTGGGTCCTGAGTCCGGAGTCCTGAGTCCTGGGGTCTGAGTCCTGGGTCCTGGGGTCTGAGTCCTGGGTCCTGGGGTCTGAGTCCTGGGTCCTGGGGTCTGAGTCCTGGGTCCTGGGGTCTGAGTCCTGAGTCCTGGGGTCTGAGTCCTGGGTCCTGAGTCCGGAGTCCTGAGTCCTGGGGTCTGAGTCCTGGGTCCTGGGGTCTGAGTCCTGAGTCCTTGGTCCTGAGTCCGGAGTCCTGAGTCCTGGGGTCTGAGTCCTGAGTCCTGGGGTCTGAGTCCTGAGTCCTTGGTCCTGAGTCCGGAGTCCTGAGTCCGGAGTCCTGAGTCCTGGGGTCTGAGTCCTGGGTCCTGGGACACGATCACATGTAATGAAGGCTTAGCCGGCGTCTTGAGCAACGACACGTGCGCAAACGGGAAAAAACACGTTTTGTTGCATAATTTGTTAACGTTTTTTTTTTCTTTTTAAAGATCTTTTCAATAATTACAGAATTATTATTCTCATCTGAAAAATCCTGGAAACAAATCTTTTACTCCGCATGTGTCGTACCCCATTGAGCTCACATAAGATCACATGAGATCACATAAGATCACATGGATGTGTGGACGTCTTTAACTGTGTTTGATGTTTATTGTTGTTGTTGTTGGTGCATATTAATACCCCCATGTGTGAGATTTGGAAGTTAATGCTGCTTAGGATTAATCATCATATTTGTTTATTTCTTAATGGACTTTCGTCACAACTTCTTGTAGTTTCTTATGTTAATTTCGGATTTATTCACTTTTGTCATTTGTTGTCTAGTAATGTTTATTTAATTCTTTTACAACTTTGTCCATTTGCCTTTTTGGCTCGTTACTGGATAGCCATGAAAAAGGTAAATATATATATATATATATATATATATAGTATATCATAAAAATAGTCGTAGTATAGTATGGCAAAAAAAGTAACGTCATGTTATAATGTCATAACAAGTCATAGTATAGAAGGCCATGTTATAATAACATGTGAAAGTACCACTTGATCATACTTCATATACTGCAGCGTGATATTCAAAAGACGCAGAGCGGTCACACTGAACACGATTAAAGCAACATTGTATCTATCTTTAAGTAATTAGTTCTCCTTATAATGTATCACGACTTATTAATAGGCGAAACTTTAAACCCTTTCAGCCACATTGACACACGCTCAGTTCACTCTTTAACAATCAAAATAACCACTTATATGAAAGCTTTGCATAAGTGTGACACAGAAAAGACAGGAGGCACCCGTTCTTATAAGGAGGGGACATTTTTTTATTTTTTATTAATAACACACGGTCCAGGCTCAGCGTCTATATTACAAGGTCGATCTGCAAGGCAGCGCATTGACTGTACGGTATTTGGAATAACACACGCTTTGAAACAACAGACTCTTTTCCCTTCTTCTTCTTCTTTTTTCTTCTTCTTCATTTTTTCTTAATTTTCTTACAAAATGGTACAAACAACAATACAAAATATTTGTGCTGTTGACAATTTACAAAAAAAAGTTGTTTTTTTTCTCTCCGACTCGATAATAACTGTGCAATCATTTTTTTCAGCTTTTTTAAAACATTTTTTTATATATATATCCTCTCCCTCTACGCGAGTATGGTACACCAGAATCCCCTTTTTTAATTTTTTTTTTTCCCGGAGGTGCAACCTTCGGTCATGCGGGCTGCGACACATTTTAAAATGCTGTATGGTTACTGTAATAGAACTCATCTGTCCCGTTTATAAAAAAGACACATGCAAAAAAATAAAGAAAGGAAAATAAAAGCTCCAATTGTACAGGTACGGTTTTTGCCTAACTTTGTCTGTTTAGCTTCAAGCAAATACTAAATTATGTACACTTGGACTTGAGCAGTGTCGGGAGAACTCGCACGGAAACTACTGCGTTCGTAGTTCTGTGGACGTAACAAGCAAAAAGTCTGGCGCCTGCAGGGGCCTCCCGTCACGTGTGTGTGTGTGTGTGTGTGTGTGTCCGTGGTCAGGCAGTGTGTCCCGAGTGAGACCGAGGGGTCCTTTAGCTAACACCAGTCAGAGAGGAGGGGGGGGGGGGGGGCAGAAGACAGTGGTGGACCACAGCAGTGCAATAGTTCTTCCTCCATTCCGCCATTTTGCTAATTCTCCTCCCACTTCGAGAAAAGAGAAGGCCGACGGGACGACCCTCGTCCCAATAATTGCATTTAAATGGTGGAGGTCGACTCCGCCGGGTTATCACCGCGGTTCAATATATAACATTCAGTATCATAAATGGCATCGTGTCACGTATATATATATATATATATATATATATATATATATATATGTATGTATGACACAGTTATAATTGTTGGTTACCTTGTGTAAAGTGTGTGTGTGTGTGTGTGTGTGGGCCTCTTGCTATGTTAAGACCCTGAACCAGGTCTGATGAAGCGAGTCCTCTTCGTGGAGCGCCCGGTGGCCTTCGTGAGGGGGGGGTGGGGGGGGGTCGCGGCTCTGCAGCTGCACCAGGACGATGCTGAAGCGGCTCGTGTGAAATCCAAACACTCGCCGTGTATGTACAAGTAAGGCCTAGAGGAGCGAGCGTGTACAAGAGAAAACCTTCTCGCCGCACGGCTGTGAGCTCTCGGAGGATCGTACAGATTTCTCCAGAAATGGCTTTTTCGTGGCGAAAAAAAGAAAATATATATATATATATGTATATATATATATATATATATTTACCCCTTTTTGCCACAAATTTTGTATTCATCGGAAACCAAACTGGGGGGGGTGAGAAAGAAAAAAGGCAGAGACGACACAGAAACGGATAGCTGGCGTTACCAAATGTATACAAACAATGTTTCCGTATATATATATACATACACACACAACATGTCAGAAATAAATCACAAAATAGCAGAAAGTAACAGCTGTGTTTATTTCGTGAGGAGCAATCGGGTCGATGAGAGCTCATCCAGTGGCGAGCGGGGGGGGGGGGGGGGGGGGGGGGGGGAACTCCTCCATATGCAACCGTTTATGTATTCATCTCAAATCGGGAGAGATTCCTACCCTGTTTACCTTTATTAATAATACGATGACCTCCCTTATTACGGCCCCGTGATATATTTCCCCCTTTACATCTCGTAAAGTAAATTCCTTTCAAATCCGCCCTGAAAGAAGAGTTACAACTTGTGTTCCCACGTGTGGAAAACTAAAGTTTTTTTGTTTCTAGATCTTCATGTGAACCGCGAGCGAGCAGGTGGAGAAACAAGGTGAAGAGCGGAGGGGAGGACGAATGAGAGGGGGGAGGGGGGGGGGGCGGAGCCTTTCAAGAGATTCATAATTAATAGACGATCTGCTCGATCCACGTCAGGATCCGTGGGCCCTCAGAGGGATGAGGGCTGATTAAACCTCTCCCTGCTCTGTCTTTGAAATGTTTTGTGCATTTAAATAATTTAACACAAAGACTAAAGCTCTTCTTCTTCTCCAGTTCTCTATATGGCGTTCTGAAGGGGGGGGGGGCTAACAACATAACTGTCTCTCAAATAAATGTCCGTCTTTTAAACTGGATTCTTTTTTAGTTTTTGGGCGCGTCCGCTTTTGATAAAATATGCACAACTTCATAACCGACTTTCTTTCCTTTCCCTCTATTTCCTTCTCAAAAAACTCTTCAACACCGCAGCCCCCCCCCCCCAAAAAAAATTCACGGAGAACATTTCCACGATGAATGAAACGCCGCCTGAAGAGACACAGATTGTGGAGGCGCTAAAAGAACCCCCTGGCCGACGCTCAAGTTCCCCAGTTTCTGCACCGGAGTCGGGATATTAAAAGTTTACTGAGAAACAAGCGTGAATCAACAAAAGAATACAAAAAGAATTTTTAAAAACAAAAAAGAGAGAGAAAGAGAGAGAGAGAGAGAGAGAGAAAAGGGGTGTCAGGACGGAGGGCTCGTAGCTCGTAGTATTTTCTTTCCCCCTCATGTTTGTACAGCTTACATTTATCAAACAATAACTGGCGGCGCGTTAATGACCTTTTTGGGGTTGAAGGAGATAAACATGCAAACTTCAAAATGGTCCGAAAGGCAACGTCTCCCCCCCCCACCCCCTCCCTCCTCCTCCTCGCACGTACTTCATATCCAATAACATTAGAGAGGTGACACACATGACCTGTCAATCTTTTTGTGCAAATACTGAGCGCTCAAAACAAACACAGCTGCTATCGAAGCCACGATAAATGCATTTCTCCCGTTATGTATTTTTTGTGATCTCAGTAATCCCGTTCCAAGTCGGCTGTGATCCAGGAGATCCCCAGATATGCCAGACTTTGAAAAGTTACTGCTTTGTCCATAACTCACAGACACACCGTGGGGGCCTATGTGCAGTACGTCTACATAAAGCCCCGCCCCCCCCCCGTGAGCCAGTCGACGCCCCCCTCTGAAATCGCAGGACGGTATGGATGACAAGGGAAGAGTTAAAGGGTCAAGGGGTCATATGGAGAGAGGCATGTGAGCCCAGAAAAAAAAAAAAAATGGCAACCAATCCTGAGTTAGCGGGAGTCTGCTATAATACGCACCACTGAAGGCACTTTTTAAACAACAGTGCTTCTGTTCTAAGTAATTCAAGTTCAAGAAAGAATAAACCGGTGGCCCCTCCGCGCGGGAAGGTCCGTGTTCTTCTTCTTTCGTCTCCCCTTTGTTCCCCCTCGGACGACGCGAGCGGCTCGGCTTAAAGCTTCTGCAGAGAGCGGCTGGGAGAACCAAGAGAAATAAATAAAAATAAAGCCACAAGCGCGACGAAGAAACGGAAAAAAAAACAACCTTGTGTGAAAAAAACTAAACAAATCACAAAACACTTGAAAATACAAACTATGAGAAGCCTGCAGTTTCAGACCTTCCGTTTCAGTCTCGAAGACGGTTGAGAAAGAACACCCCCGAATGCGGAGTCACGACGCCGGTCCTGGGGTCTGAGTCCTGGGGTCTGAGTCCTGGGTCCTGAGTCCGGAGTCCTGAGTCCTGGGGTCTGAGTCCTGGGTCCTGGGGTCTGAGTCCTGAGTCCTTGGTCCTGAGTCCGGAGTCCTGAGTCCGGAGTCCTGAGTCCTGGGGTCTGAGTCCTGGGGTCTGAGTCCTGGGTCCTGGGGTCTGAGTCCTGAGTCCTGGGATCTGAGTCCTGGGTCCTGAGTCCGGAGTCCTGAGTCCTGGGGTCTGAGTCCGGAGTCCTGAGTCCTGGGGTCTGAGTCCTGGGTCCTGGGACACGATCACATGTAATGAAGGCTTAGCCGGCGTCTTGAGCAACGACACGTGCGCAAACGGGAAAAATCACGTTTTGTTGCATAATTTGTTAATGTTTTTTTTTTCTTTTTAAAGATCTTTTCAATAATTACAGAATTATTATTCTCATCCGAAAAATCCTGGAAACAAATCTTTTACTCCGCATGTGTCGTACCCCATTGAGCTCACATAAGATCACATGAGATCACATAAGATCACATAAGATCACATGGATGTGTGGACGTCTTTAACTGTGTTTGATGTTTATTGTTGTTGTTGTTGGTGCATATTAATACCCCCATGTGTGAGATTTGGAAGTTAATGCTGCTTAGGATTAATCATCATATTTGTTTATTTCTTAATGGACTTTCGTCACAACTTCTTGTAGTTTCTTATGTTAATTTCGGATTTATTCACTTTTGTCATTTGTTGTCTAGTAATGTTTATTTAATTCTTTTACAACTTTGTCCATTTGCCTTTTTGGCTCGTTACTGGATAGCCATGAAAAAGGTAAATATATATATATATATATATATATATATATAGTATATCATAAAAATAGTCGTAGTATAGTATGGCAAAAAAAGTAACGTCATGTTATAATGTCATAACAAGTCATAGTATAGAAGGCCATGTTATAATAACATGTGAAAGTACCACTTGATCATACTTCATATACTGCAGCGTGATATTCAAAAGACGCAGAGCGGTCACACTGAACACGATTAAAGCAACATTGTATCTATCTTTAAGTAATTAGTTCTCCTTATAATGTATCACGACTTATTAATAGGCGAAACTTTAAACCCTTTCAGCCACATTGACACACGCTCAGTTCACTCTTTAACAATCAAAATAACCACTTATATGAAAGCTTTGCATAAGTGTGACACAGAAAAGACAGGAGGCACCCGTTCTTATAAGGAGGGGACATTTTTTTATTTTTTATTAATAACACACGGTCCAGGCTCAGCGTCTATATTACAAGGTCGATCTGCAAGGCAGCGCATTGACTGTACGGTATTTGGAATAACACACGCTTTGAAACAACAGACTCTTTTCCCTTCTTCTTCTTCTTTTTTCTTCTTCTTCATTTTTTCTTAATTTTCTTACAAAATGGTACAAACAACAATACAAAATATTTGTGCTGTTGACAATTTACAAAAAAAAGTTGTTTTTTTTCTCTCCGACTCGATAATAACTGTGCAATCATTTTTTTTCAGCTTTTTTAAAACATTTTTTTATATATATATCCTCTCCCTCTACGCGAGTATGGTACACCAGAATCCCCTTTTTTAATTTTTTTTTTTCCCGGAGGTGCAACCTTCGGTCATGCGGGCTGCGACACATTTTAAAATGCTGTATGGTTACTGTAATAGAACTCATCTGTCCCGTTTATAAAAAAGACACATGCAAAAAAATAAAGAAAGGAAAATAAAAGCTCCAATTGTACAGGTACGGTTTTTGCCTAACTTTGTCTGTTTAGCTTCAAGCAAATACTAAATTATGTACACTTGGACTTGAGCAGTGTCGGGAGAACTCGCACGGAAACTACTGCGTTCGTAGTTCTGTGGACGTAACAAGCAAAAAGTCTGGCGCCTGCAGGGGCCTCCCGTCACGTGTGTGTGTGTGTGTGTGTGTGTGTGTGTGTGTCCGTGGTCAGGCAGTGTGTCCCGAGTGAGACCGAGGGGTCCTTTAGCTAACACCAGTCAGAGAGGAGGGGGGGGGGCAGAAGACAGTGATGGACCACAGCAGTGCAATAGTTCTTCCTCCATTCCGCCATTTTGCTAATTCTCCTCCCACTTCGAGAAAAGAGAAGGCCGACGGGACGACCCTCGTCCCAATAATTGCATTTAAATGGTGGAGGTCGACTCCGCCGGGTTATCACCGCGGTTCAATATATAACATTCAGTATCATAAATGGCATCGTGTCACGTATATATATATATATATATATATATATATATATATATATGTATGTATGACACAGTTATAATTGTTGGTTACCTTGTGTAAAGTGTGTGTGTGTGTGTGTGTGTGGGCCTCTTGCTATGTTAAGACCCTGAACCAGGTCTGATGAAGCGAGTCCTCTTCGTGGAGCGCCCGGTGGCCTTCGTGAGGGGGGGGTGGGGGGGGGGTCGCGGCTCTGCAGCTGCACCAGGACGATGCTGAAGCGGCTCGTGTGAAATCCAAACACTCGCCGTGTATGTACAAGTAAGGCCTAGAGGAGCGAGCGTGTACAAGAGAAAACCTTCTCGCCGCACGGCTGTGAGCTCTCGGAGGATCGTACAGATTTCTCCAGAAATGGCTTTTTCGTGGCGAAAAAAAGAAAATATATATATATATATGTATATATATATATATATATATATATATATTTACCCCTTTTTGCCACAAATTTTGTATTCATCGGAAACCAAACTGGGGGGGGTGAGAAAGAAAAAAGGCAGAGACGACACAGAAACGGATAGCTGGCGTTACCAAATGTATACAAACAATGTTTCCGTATATATATATACATACACACACAACATGTCAGAAATAAATCACAAAATAGCAGAAAGTAACAGCTGTGTTTATTTCGTGAGGAGCAATCGGGTCGATGAGAGCTCATCCAGTGGCGAGCGGGGGGGGGGGGGGGGGGGGGGGGGGGGAACTCCTCCATATGCAACCGTTTATGTATTCATCTCAAATCGGGAGAGATTCCTACCCTGTTTACCTTTATTAATAATACGATGACCTCCCTTATTACGGCCCCGTGATATATTTCCCCCTTTACATCTCGTAAAGTAAATTC
The DNA here is from genome assembly GCF_009769545.1 of Cyclopterus lumpus. Classification (NCBI taxonomy): domain Eukaryota; kingdom Metazoa; phylum Chordata; class Actinopteri; order Perciformes; family Cyclopteridae; genus Cyclopterus; species Cyclopterus lumpus. The sequence goes on along the minus strand of NC_046972.1, from coordinate 21,447,397 downwards.
CTTTCAAATCCGCCCTGAAAGAAGAGTTACAACTTGTGTTCCCACGTGTGGAAAACTAAAGTTTTTTTGTTTCTAGATCTTCACGTGAACCGCGAGCGAGCAGGTGGAGAAACAAGGTGAAGAGCGGAGGGGAGGACGAATGAGAGGGGGGAGGGGGGGGGGGGGGGCGGAGCCTTTCAAGAGATTCATAATTAATAGACGATCTGCTCGATCCACGTCAGGATCCGTGGGCCCTCAGAGGGATGAGGGCTGATTAAACCTCTCCCTGCTCTGTCTTTGAAATGTTTTGTGCATTTAAATAATTTAACACAAAGACTAAAGCTCTTCTTCTTCTCCAGTTCTCTATATGGCGTTCTGAAGGGGGGGGGGCTAACAACATAACTGTCTCTCAAATAAATGTCCGTCTTTTAAACTGGATTCTTTTTTAGTTTTTGGGCGCGTCCGCTTTTGATAAAATATGCACAACTTCATAACCGACTTTCTTTCCTTTCCCTCTATTTCCTTCTCAAAAAACTCTTCAACACCGCAGCCCCCCCCCCCCCAAAAAAAAATTCACGGAGAACATTTCCACGATGAATGAAACGCCGCCTGAAGAGACACAGATTGTGGAGGCGCTAAAAGAACCCCCTGGCCGACGCTCAAGTTCCCCAGTTTCTGCACCGGAGTCGGGATATTAAAAGTTTACTGAGAAACAAGCGTGAATCAACAAAAGAATACAAAAAGAATTTTTAAAAACAAAAAAGAGAGAGAAAGAGAGAGAGAGAGAGAGAGAAAAGGGGTGTCAGGACGGAGGGCTCGTAGCTCGTAGTATTTTCTTTCCCCCTCATGTTTGTACAGCTTACATTTATCAAACAATAACTGGCGGCGCGTTAATGACCTTTTTGGGGTTGAAGGAGATAAACATGCAAACTTCAAAATGGTCCGAAAGGCAACGTCTCCCCCCCCCCCACCCTCTCCCTCCTCCTCCTCGCACGTACTTCATATCCAATAACATTAGAGAGGTGACACACATGACCTGTCAATCTTTTTGTGCAAATACTGAGCGCTCAAAACAAACACAGCTGCTATCGAAGCCACGATAAATGCATTTCTCCCGTTATGTATTTTTTGTGATCTCAGTAATCCCGTTCCAAGTCGGCTGTGATCCAGGAGATCCCCAGATATGCCAGACTTTGAAAAGTTACTGCTTTGTCCATAACTCACAGACACACCGTGGGGGCCTATGTGCAGTACGTCTACATAAAGCCCCGCCCCCCCCCGTGAGCCAGTCGACGCCCCCCCTCTGAAATCGCAGGACGGTATGGATGACAAGGGAAGAGTTAAAGGGTCAAGGGGTCATATGGAGAGAGGCATGTGAGCCCAGAAAAAAAAAAAAAATGGCAACCAATCCTGAGTTAGCGGGAGTCTGCTATAATACGCACCACTGAAGGCACTTTTTAAACAACAGTGCTTCTGTTCTAAGTAATTCAAGTTCAAGAAAGAATAAACCGGTGGCCCCTCCGCGCGGGAAGGTCCGTGTTCTTCTTCTTTCGTCTCCCCTTTGTTCCCCCTCGGACGACGCGAGCGGCTCGGCTTAAAGCTTCTGCAGAGAGCGGCTGGGAGAACCAAGAGAAATAAATAAAAATAAAGCCACAAGCGCGACGAAGAAACGGAAAAAAAAACAACCTTGTGTGAAAAAAACTAAACAAATCACAAAACACTTGAAAATACAAACTATGAGAAGCCTGCAGTTTCAGACCTTCCGTTTCAGTCTCGAAGACGGTTGAGAAAGAGCACCCCCGAATGCGGAGTCACGACGCCGGCCCTCCGCGTGGGTCATTTGATTGGTTGGTTGGTCAGTCAGGTGGTCAGTGGGATCAAGTCCTCGTTAACTGTGTTCAATAAGGGTGCACGAGCCCCCTCACGCGTTGCAGGGACAGGAGCATGGCAGGCCAGCTGACTGGACGAGGGCACGCGCGCGCGTGGGTGTGTTTCTGCGTGTGTGTGTGTGTGTGTGTGTGTGTGTGTTTCTGCGTGTGCGTGTGTGTGTGTGTGTGTGTCTGGTCAGATCTAATCATCCCCTCCTCCGTACATGTCGGCCAGCTTCTTGAAGCGGGGGCCCCAGTCGTTGAGGTAGTCATAGTCCTGGTCCCCCGTGCTGGACGAGTTGAGGGAGCTGACGGAGCCGGCGGTGGAGCCGCTGCCCTCGTAGTCGAACACCAGCAGGGAGTCGTACGGCGGGGCCGTGGGGTCGTTGTCCGCCGCCCGCAGACCCTAAACAAGGACGAGGAGGAGCAGAGGCAGCCGTCAGCTCGGCAGGAAAGCAACACACCGCTCACAATATTGTCCTTTTTGTTTGTTTTTAAGCTCAAAATTGATGCGACAGGTGTTGAGACGTTTCCCATGATGCAACGGAAGGCCTCTATTCCTTCTACCATACTTTTTTTCACGTAAATGCCTAATGTCTTTCTTTTTGAGCCCAGACTGGAGAGAAAGGGATGTCGTGTGTGTACAGATTGTAATCTGTACAAAATTATAAAATTAGTAATTTGCGATATTGGGCTATACAAAATAAACTGAATTGAATTGAATTGAAACCCCCGATGACGTCACTGTGACATCATCGGGGTCATTTCCTTCAGTTTAATCTAGAACAATGCATACTATTTCATAAGCTTCTATTTGTCTCTATTCTACTTCCAGTAACTGTAAATTAATGCAGATGTGTAAACACTCCAACACTAGTTGATAGTGGAGGGATGAAGTATTATTTAATGGTAATAATCAAGTATTTTTCTGCCTCTGTTCAGTCTCATAACAAATACTGTATGCAGTTACATTATGAACATGAAAACAACTGGGAAAACATAATATGGTGGTATTGCGCTCGCACTCTAGGACAAAGCACAACTGCATTTTGTTTCATAAAGTTAAATCCAATAACAGCATATCCTGCAATGTTTGTCACCATGCTCGAGTTCTGAAATGAAATATTCAACGAGCTTCTTTAAGTGAACGTTGAATAAAACGGTTCAATCGCAACGGGCCTCATAAGGGCGCGTTCCTGTGGCAGAGATCCATTATTTAATAAGGCCAGGTTCCCTTTTCAGACGCAGAAAAATACAACAGACACACAAAGTCGCACACAGGTTAATACAAACAGCATCAGAAACAACGGCTCACACCTCCAACGTGAATTATGTAATTCACATTTTGTGAGTAACGGGACGCATTGGGATCAAACCATATTCTTTAATATCTTGTTACTGCTTCATTAAAGACGTTTTTATTATTTTTTATCATGGAAACACTCCCCCCCCCAAAAAGGAAAGTAGCGAGCAGCAATGTAATCTATAATAATCTAGCAAGAAAGTGAGCAAGTCTGCACTTCAGGCCTCTCTCCCAAAATGATCATAATGGACACACGTAAATGAAATGATTGGATGGGCCTTTTTCTTTCTTGTAAGAGCATTAGATTCATCGATTGCTGTCGGGATGTAATGAGAATTTCTACAAAAATAAATCTGTATCTTTTCCCCCGCCGGGGTGCAAAAAACCAACACTTGTTTCCTAGAATGACAAATGAAGGTCAGAGAATGGACTTCATCCCCCTTTTGTCAAAATCCAGAGCGATGACACGGATAGAAACCTGAAAGGAGGGTGGGGGGGGGGGGGGGGGGGGGTACAGTGCGTGGCAGGGACACCATGTGATTGCTGTGTTTGTGTTTTACCAGACTGCTGGAGCGAGATCAGGTGAGTACATGTGTGAGCGGGGGTGGGGGGGTGGGGGGGGGGGAGAGAAGAGAGTCAAGGCTGGATGGATCAAAGCTGAACAGCTGCCAACACCTCTCGAGTGTGAACGTGTTGTCACGAGTCTGTCAATCAGCATTTTCTCGCATCAGTGTGCCAACGCTGGAGTTGTGTGTGTGTGTGTGTGTGTGTGTGTGAATAAAGCTGGCGCCATGAGAGCATCTGTACCGTACAACAAAACTCTGCCGTTCCCATCACCATACTGGAGTTTACATATTGAACAGCATCCAGAAATGAGTAATCACATTACACGTCAGATCGATGGGAAGTGGAAGTGAGAGCTCTCTGGGAGGGGAGGTGGGGGGGGGGGGGGGGGGGGGGGGGGGGATAAAAGAGACGTCCGCTGTGTAAATTCACCTCGTGGATGAAGTCCCCGATGTCTCCAGGGTGGGGCACGACGGGCCTGATGGGGTACTGGGACTCTGGGATGATGGGGCGTTCGTCCACCCTGCGGACGCCAGGCGGCTTGCTGATGATGTGCTCCAAGGAGTCCGGCTGCTGCAGCTGGCTCAGGTCGTAGTCCTGCGCGCCCACACAGGCAAACAGATGCACGTTGGCACGGAAGGTCAACACAGAAAGCGTGTGTGTGTGTGTGTGTGTGGGTGGGTGCGTGTCTCTCAGGATCTCACCTGGTCTTCCTCTCCTCCTCCCTCTTCATCGTATTTGAGGATGTTGTCTCTGACGTCGTCTTCCGGGTCAATGAGCAGCTGCTTGGTGTGTCTCTCCTTCTCTCTGCGCTTGATCCACACCACGAACAGCAGCACCATGGCTGCACACACACACACACACACAAACACACACATGAACACACAGCTGACTGCATTGACATGCCCATCTGTTGCCAGGTGACGGTTTTGAAGCCTCCTCCTGTATTTCTTGTATTTATAATTTCTTTTTACCATTGTCTCATTTATTTTTTACCAGTATTTTTGTTACTTTGTTGCTGTTTATGCATCTTCTCTGTGTGTTGTTTGAAATGCCCAAACTTAAGGCGCAACACTCGGTTTAAATGAGCACGAAAATAAAAAAAAAAAGGAATACATGTGAAATACTTCCTAAAACTTGGTGGCAGTAGTAATAATAAAGTATGGATGACGCACAAAAAATATGCTGGGAAAACCCTTCGGCGGCGAGTGAATTTGTCTTTTCCACACTATATGTATGAGCAGCGTTGCCCGCGGCAACGAGGGTCGCCGACGGCATGAATCACTGGCGGGCAGGTAGCAGCAGATATTTAGCCGACCAGAAAAAAAAGAAGAAGACAGAAACCTCCGGGAAAGGAAGGAAGGAAAAGTGTGAACCGCTCGTACTCACTGAGGAGGATGATGATGCAGATGAGGATGGAGATGATGGCTCCGGGCCCCAGGCCGGCGGCCGCCACGGCCCCGAGGGTGGTGCAGTCTCCGTGTTCGTCGCAGGGGCACACCTTGATCTTGATGACCGACCTGTTGGACAACGGGGGGTTCCCCGAGTCCGACACGATGACGGGGACCTCGTAGACGCCCGGCTCCAGATAGATCTGGTACCGCAGCCCGAGGCGAGCGTAATCGCCTGGGCACGGGGGGGACGGACGAGACGCGTTACAAGATGCCACCTAGTTTCAAAAACAGTTAATTCTGACCAACATTTTGTGTATTATCATGTCAGTATCATGGTATTAATTATATATGTAGCGCCCTGCTGATTTGATTACATGTGTGTGGTGGTGCGTTTTGTTATGAGGTCTGTTGTTTCCCGACTTTTCTGGGCTGGTTCCGGTGTCCAGAGGGTGGGGAGCCAATCAGAAGGAGGGAGGTGAGTGACGATAAAAGGGAGGTGATGCTAGAGTTCGGGATGATTTCGAGGGTGGGGGAACAGGTGTGTTAGCGGAAGAGTGAACGGAGGGTTTGGGATTGGCGTCGAGGAGCAGATCCACGGAGGACAGTGAGCCGGGTTGAAAGCGCGGTCGGAGTGCGGCGGACCAGCTGACGGTTAACCCGTGAGGGGTTCCTTGAGGACGACGTAGCCGGCGAGAAGAGGGGAGGCAGGACGGAGGTTCCGGGGATCATCGCGCTTCCAGAGGGGACCAGCTGGTTTTAGTGGGACTGCATCACTCGCTCTCTCTGGAGACCGTGAGTACTGACCCCGCAGACGGGGAGGATTAACCTGAGCTCCAACAAGCGCGCCAGCCTAGGGTACCCTAGCACAGACTGTTAACGCCCGGGATGAGTGTGTGTTTCTGTTATGCGTATTGTTTTGGGAAGAATAAATGTTAATGTGGGTTAATCCCGTGTCTTGACAGAATTCCAGGGTTAGCAACCTGCTATATTTATAAAGGACACGAGGAATTTAACCCGGGATATATATGTATATAAATGCATGGGAGTTGAGCCCACACCAACAGTAGGCCATAGTAAGAATTTAAGTAGACCCTCTTTCAGTGCACCTCCCATGCAAACAGGGGGAAAGTAGGAGGACCCTGATTAAAACAGCAACAGAGAGGGGGGGGGGGCTACATATATTTTTAAATATTTTTCTTCTTCCCATTATCAATCTACACGATATGGCAAATGTGAACTAAATTAATGTGTACAAGAACGTCTACATTGCATTATTATGTATTAAAAGTCAGAAACAAATAACCTTGCGTTTAAATTACAAGTATTTTGTTAGAAAACAAACAAAAACATGGTCAAATATGATCGTAACGTCACATTAATCCACTAAAAGTTGATCATATTGAACAATGACACAGTCCTACTTCCACGTTGAACTATTTCAGTACAATGTGTGTGTAAGCAGCTTTACAATGAAGCATCTGATGAGATTGTGGTGGGTTAGTAAATTGAATAACTAGTCATAAAGATGCATACAGCAGCGCTCCATGCACTGCTCGTTAATTAACGTTTCACGTGGCCTTTAGTGCCGACGCCCCCTCACCGCTGATCCGAGAAATCGTCCAGTTGCGCCGGATGCTGTTGGGAAAGTTGGGCAGCTCGAAGACGAAAGGGCCGGCGTTGGGGTCCGTGTCGGCGTCGGCGGCCGTGATGTTGACGCCGTGGACGTTCCTGTTCACCCGCTCGCAGATCTGAGACTCCTTGGGGATGAGCGCCGGCGGGTTGTCGTTGATGTCGATCAGGTAGATCTGCAGCGTGCCGGTCCCGCTGGCTTCGGGGGAGCCTGGGAGCGAAGAGGGGGAGGAGGGGGAGAGAAAATAGAATCATTGACGGGAAGATGACAAAGGAAAAAACGATGTGTACCCGGAGAGGGAGGGGAGCCGAAAGAGAGACACAAAGGAGAGAGAAGAGGTGAAAGGAGCTCTATTCACAACGGAGACGTTGGAGGCCCGGCTGCTGTCCGACCAGACATATCTGCCCTTGACGGGAAAAACTTCTGACACTCGTGCTTCCCGGCTCCACGTTTTGGCCTCGAGAGCCGAATCGAAGAGAAAAAAAAAACCCATCGGAGTCGATCCGGAGTCGGGCCCCCGGCACGTCGGACCGCCTGGAGTTCGGCCGCGGTAACGATGACTGTAACACAATCAAGCGAGTCCTTGTCCGGGGAGAGACGTCCACGGTACTGGAGAGAAACCGTTGCCCCCGGCAATGTGAACAACGCAACGTCTGAAAAGGTGCATTCTCAAATACATCATCGCCTAAAAAAAACACACACACACACACACGCGCACACAGTCGCACGTGCACATTCTGTCCGCCCACGTGCACGCGCGCACACCGCCATCCATCACTCTGGATAATGATTTCCTCAGCGTGAAAAGCAGTCGGCGACTTTTTCTAGCGAATTCGCATAATGTGTTTTTTTTTTTTGTTGGTTGTTGCATATTTAACAGAGACGATGTACTTTCATTAACTCCGGGATCCTGTGATGGAGTGTCGGTATTCAGCGCCATTTTTTTCTTCTTCTTTCTTTCCGTCTGCTCTCCGCTCAGTAGTTTAAAATTAGTGGACCCGCTGTTTTTTTAATTAAGAGTTTAATTCGTAACTAAATGTGATCAAATCGCCCTGAAGAGGCCTTTTAGAGAATCCGCTTATTATCTGCGATGCGCACGTCAGGCAGCTCATAAAACGCGGTGATATTCCCTCAAGATTAACGATCGATTTTTCCGCCAATGTCCGGCGTTTTGTGTGAAAAGTTATTACGGCGACTGGAGATATTATTATTATTTTTTTTATTTTTTGGTGCCACGACGACGTCGGCCGCGGACTGTAATCACATGCGCCGGTGCACACAGACACACACCTCATCTGCAGACACAATCCCACCCCCCCCCGAAGCCCTTTGCATTGATTGAACAGAGCAACAGACCGTCAGCTACAGCATTTACAGAGAATTGGGAGTAAAGAATAGACACTTAAAAAGAATCAGAGCGAGATAGTAGAGTGTGTGTGTGTGTGTGTGTGAAGTATGAGAATGTGGCACAGAGAAATCTGCCCTTAGCCGTATATATAAAGCTCCGAGCTGTTTATTGAGTGTGTGTCAGGGGGTGACGACCCTTAGCTGCCTCCAATTACGAGTCATTTCCCCGGCGCGCCCCACCGGCTGAGCCGTTGGATGGAATCAAGCGACCCCCGGGGAGGCCCATCCCCGGGAGGAGATAAGGGCCAATGTATTTTACAGAGATTTATGCAAAGCTGACAGATCTCCCAATTAAACATGGCAACGGAGCAAGAAGAGAGTGAGACACGGTTAAAGACGGGGGGGGGGGCTGTAAGTGAGACAGCTCGGTCTGACGGGTAAGACCACGATGGGTTTTTGCGGATGACGACTTAAAGTTCCTCTCGATTGACGACGTATCGAGTGATCAACGGCGGACAAAAATAAACATTTTTAAAAGAATGAATCGAAGAGTCACTTTAGAGATAATCCACTTCCTGCCCTTCATGGTCAGTTTTTGTTGGACTGTTCACATAAAAGAAAAGAAAGAAAAGAATAACAGCTGCCAAATGATGTGTAGCGGTGGCACTTTAGCATGAGAAACACACACAGCTCTGCACAGGGGGGGTGGGGGGGGAGGGGGGGAGTGACGTCACGGCAACGCTGCATTGAGATTGCGCAACACTCTTCACTGAGGATGGCCATATACTGTATATGCCTGTTGTCGGTTTTGTTGGAAATAAATAGTTTTTTTATTCTCTCCGCGTATTGTCTGCACATAGATAGCATCTGTAGTCTTTATGAACACTTTTAAAAACACAATGAATGATTGATGTATAGGTATTGTAAGCTATAAAATCTTAATTTAATTGTTTTGCAGTAGAAATATTACGTTCATGTCATAAGCAGGGACGCTGTTGCCTGAAGACAAGCGGTGCCAGCCGGGCAGAGATTTTGTGTTGGCGTATAGAAAGTGTAACTTTTCAATGTCACGGCCGGATATTTAGGCGACAATGTGGACGAGGTTCATTTGAGCCAGAGTTTTACGGATGAGGAACTCCTACAAAAGGACAAGGAGAGAGAGCCAGAGGCAAAACAAACAGCAGCTAACGTTACGTTGACGCCCCCGAAGGTCACGGCATCGACCCTCAAAACTGAACCAATTTCAGTAAAACAAAGTGTACTTATTTATCTGTCACTTACGACACAAAAAAACCCTTTAATGTACAGTATCAAATGCAATTTTAACATGTACATAGTGAACCATACACACACACACACACACACACACACACACACACACTCGGAGGCTTTCCCATCCTGCAGCTTTGTTAATCCCAGTCATGTATGGGGGACATTTGGAAGCAGCTTGCCACAGCTGATAGGAGAATTATGTGGGTTTTAACCAGCTAAATAAATAATTATGTTTGTGTAAATTCCTCAAAAGGGATTTATATTAACTCCTTTTTTTGGGGTTGGGGGGGGAGGAGGTTGGGATAGCGGCTCAGAGATGTGCGGCGCGGTAAAAAAAAAAGACTTGTAGCAAACCTACCACACGCTCTTTGAAGAGCACATGAAACCCACAAACAAAACCATATCGGCGGTCGCGTGTCACAAGGGTGTCGGAGTGTGTCGGGGTGGGGGGCGGTGTGTGTGTGTGTGTGTGTGTGTGTATGTGTGTGGGGGGGGGGGGGTCGACATGAAGACGTGGCGGCGATGCGAGCGCTCTCCTCGCCATGCTGTCACCACCTCTCCGTGTCCCGCCCTCCGATCCTCGCTGTGTCATAGCACTTCTTACCATAATCCCTCTCACGTTAAGACAGCTGGCACTCCAGCGACACACACACACACACACACACACACGCACACACACACACTCACACTTTAACTTTTACTCCTGGCGTCGACATGCAGCCTCTAAACTGCCTAACAGAGGTCAGATGAAGGAGAAGCTTCTTGTTCTTTCAAGGAAATAGAAAGAGGCGTTCAAATGTCCAGGAAACGACAGAGAGATGATGACACGAGATGTTTGTGAATTTCGGGAGCGAGTCGACCTCTAATCCCGCTGCCTCTTCCTTCCCATCGGCACGTCACGGTGTCTGGTGTCTGCCAATCATCGGCCCCAAAATAAAAAAAAATAGAGTGTGTTTGGAATGAGATCACTCTTCACACATGCTCACACCTATAAATACCCCCAATGTTTCAAAGCCAGCTCAACCTAGTGTAAACACACCAGTGCGCTGCACGTCACTGATAAGGCAATTTGGGGAGGAGGAGGTGGGGAAGAAGAAAAAGAAAAAAAGAAACAGACCCTTTCTACTCACTTCCACTTGAGAAGAAGGGAAGTTTGTTTGTTTGCTGCGATTGAGTTTGTGCTCAGTTAAACTTTTCGAGGCAGAATAAAATATATATATGCCACATTGTGAGAGAGAGAGAGAGAGAGAGAGAGAGAGAAGGCAGTCACGGACAGAAGATAAGGAGGATGAGAGGAGAGGATCGACAGTGTGACCAGGTTGTGTGAATCCAGGATTTTCTCTAACTCTCCCCCGGCTGCGCTGCACTTGAACGCTGCAGAGCTCCCGTGTCCTTACATCCCTCGAAAAAAAATCCACACAGACGTCTTCATTTTCATCGACGTTGTTCTCGCTCTCATGTATTTATGGATCGCTCCCAACAACCGTTCAAATCTCCACATTCAACCCGTTGACGTGAAGGGTGCTTTAAAAATGACTGAGCGTGATCATATCCAAAAGGTAATGGCTCAAATGCAATCCACTCATATTTGTATTGTTACAATAATACTAATTCAACGTACAATACATTTTAAAATATCTTTTTTTTTGGGCTGTGAAATCTGTGCGATGAACAATGCACCCGAACAACAGGCAGCAAACATCGATGCCTCCGCTTACCGTTGTCCGTCGCCAGGAACGTGGCCTCATATATGTTGTTTTTCACGTAGCTAGACTCCCGGTCCAGCATCGCCGTGGTTACGATCTGTCCGTTGGTTCTGTTGATTGACAGCCACTGGGCGGGGTCGTTCATCTTTGAATACCTGAAGACACACACGGGGGAACAAATTGACGGGAGGAGTGAGCGACGTGTTTGCAAGCAATTGCTGATTTTTTTTCTCTCTCTTTGTGCGCGACACACACACACACACACACACACACACACACACACACACACACACGCACGCACTCACAATCAGCCTGACCTTCACACAGTTTAATTCTTCATTGACTTCTCCTCTAGAGCCTGCAGCTTACAGTCAATTTCACCTCTTTTTTTTTTTTTTTTACCCCTGCGTACCAGGCGTTGAAGTCAATTACCTCCACAGTTAACTGCCTCGGTGTGTGTGTGTGTTGCGTGTGCACGTTCTAGGACGTGTGTTTGCTCACGGATGCCCGGCAGGGGGTTACGTGCATGCCTGTTATTTTTTTTTTTTTTTAGTGCTTGCATGTTTGGAAATGTCACAGTGTCTGCATGGGGAAAGCTGAGCGTAGGGCGGAGGCGGGATGATAGGATCTTAGGAGTGATCTTCATACAGGAAACTGGATGTGGGAGCAGGTGGAGACATCCCCCCCATCCCCCCACCCCCCCCGGATAAAAGGGGCGAGGAAGGAACAGGGGATCATCTCCGGGATTGAATTCCAATCTCACTCTGATCTAACTGTTCTTGTTTCTCTGGGCGTTCGGGGCTCGCTCCGCACTTTCAAGTCTATCAGATCTCGCAGCTCGATGCCGCCTTCGCCTCATCTTGCTACGCTTTTGTATTCATACATTTTCTTATCCCCCCCCCCCCCACGCGTCTGTATCTTCTCATCCTCCTCCTCGTCTCATTCCCTCTGTGATGCAGAGTTCATCAAGTGGCACCTTTCCTTCCGCGAAAACATCGTCCGTGGACACGTGACACCGTGGCCTCCGCCCATACGAGGTTTTCTCCATCAACCCGATCGCATTGTGCTGGATGTCATCACGGGCGATGAAGCCGCGTTACGTTAGCAAGCACGGCTTTTAAATCCATCGAACATTTGAAATGGACTTGACCTCAACCTTGCTTTTTATATGTTATTCTATCGCAGTGTACTTACTGCCAGTTTACTTGTGTTTTGATTGCATGTACATTTACTTGCATGGAGTGGAGTGAAAGCCTGGAAGGATGGGGGCGGTGGGGGGGGGGGGGGGTAGAGAAGAGAGTATAATCTCTCTCCTGCAGTGAGGGAGGTGGGATTTTCCCAGCAGGCAGTGGGCTTGATCCCAGGCGTAGCGCAGTGCGGGGAAGGGGATCACAGAGATGACATTCCCACACTCTATAGACGCTTTTCACACCGGCTGGCCAAGCCCACCGCCACTAAACTGGCGGGCTGTGAAATCACCACCAGGACTACAGTGAGTCCGCCGCAGTGGGAGGGTGTGGGATGAAAGAAGGGAAGGAATACGATCAGGAGCGGGTGGGAGGAGGAAAGAAAAGAGAGGGAGAGAGCGGGACAGGTGACATTTGGGGAAGAAGCAGCATGGCTGTATGATCATGGTTGTAACGTCCTCATTAGGACGGACTCGATACCGACTGATATTCTGTGTCTACTCTCTTGGCTTGGCCAAGGCAAACTCACACTCTCCGTCTCGGCTGAGAGAATTATGTTGTTGTTGTTTTGTCTTTGCAGTCGAGGGCAGACCAACTGCTCCATTCTTTGATGAGCAAACTGACATTAAAGGGACATTTTTGACTGGGAAAACTGATATTAAAGGGACATTTTTGACTGAGAAAACGGACATTAAAGGACATTTTTGACTGAGAAAAAGGACATTAAAGGGTCAAGTCAGCGAAATACCCAAAACGCTGTTCCATATACACACATGTACAATAAAATAAAAAAAGGAATAGTGAAATCACATTTTGTAGTTTTTTTTTCTCCCAGAGTTGGATGAGAAGATTTATCGCACACTTTATATGTACGTTAAATGTGAAATATGAGTCAGCAGACAGTTAGCTGAGCATTAGGATGGGGGAGCAGGAGTTAACAAGCCTGTCCAGGGTTTAAAGAATCTGCCCAGTAAACGCATTTAAAGGTCAATAATGAACTGGGCATACTGTATCCTGTTTGGTTTCAGCCTGGAGTCCCGGAGTCGGCTAATTGCCTCACGGTGACAAGACACTGCAAAGAAAACAGCCCGCCACATAACTCACCGTGAAACCACAACACACACACACACACACGCACACACACGTATAACATGTTAATTAGCTAAGAGGTGTTGGTACAATCAGAGGATTCTTTTTCTTTTTTTTTCTTCCATTCCCCGACAGAGCCAGACCAGCTGCTTCCACTTGCTTCCAGTCTTTTCTGCTAGGCTAAGCTAATTGGCTGCTGGCCTCCAGCTTCACATTCAGTGTACAGACACGGGAGCGGATTCTAATCTTCTCGTCCAACTCTCCGCTAAAAAGTTTCCCGAAAAAAATCTGAGTGCCAAAAGAAGGAAAAGTATAGAATATAAGAACCTTTTTGCGTTATTAGACGTTCTTAAAGGAAAGTTAAGGTCACGACAAACGGTCTTTTTCGCTTCCTTCGTTTTTTCCCCCCCGATCGCACTCAGGAAATGATGCCGCTACTCCGGCCCAGAATTATGATTGCACAAACAGCCACACTGTTTTTTGTTTACAAGTCCCCAACTGTCAACAACAGTGTGGACAATTGGACAGGCACCCCGTCGATAGCTTTTAATGAAGTGCTTCGCCAATGCCGTGTCCATCCCGGAGAGGTAAACAGTCCATTCTTACTCTGGTGCTTCCTTTTTAAAAAAACGGAATCTGGTTTTAAATGTTATATATTTTTTTCGCGTGAAAGCTTAATTATTCCTTTTCCTTTCGCTTATTTCCAAGGCTTTTCCTGAGCTTCACCCGACACCTGAAGGTTCCTCTCATTTGGGACTTGCGAGTGAGGCTGGGTGTATGATTAGGCATGGCGGGTTAGTGATCTTAGCGAGCAGCAGGGAGGGCTGTGACATTTATTTTTCAAACCCCTGACCCTGAGGATGAAAAATGCATGTCTCGAGCTGAGCCGAGGAGGTTCGGGTAATCATTTATGCCAGCGTCTCCGGTCCCGTGTCTCGACCTTACTGGTCGGGTGTCTGACAGGTGATGCATGATGCCTCACTCTCCTTTCCCCCTCCTCTTGCTCCTGTCCACTTGCCCCCCCCCCCCCCCCCCCCCCCCCCCCCCCCCCCCCTCCCCGAATCCCAACAGCCCACTGCCGGTCTGTCCCTGTGTTGATGAGCACCTCTCAAGTTCAAACCTTGACCCCCGCAGTCAGCTCACCATCCTCCATCCCTCCACCAACCCCCCCGCCCCCCCCCCCCCCGAGGGCTTTTTTTTCCCCTTTCCTTCTTCACTTTTTTTCCCGACTTTTACGACACCCTCTAAATCTTCTCCTCTTTATGCATCTCCGACATCCATTTACAAAGACATACAGCTCTTTGTCATATGCAAAGGACAAGCGCCCATAAATCACATGTAACTCAAAACTGTGGTTGTCATATCCCCCCCCCCCTCCTCCCCCCATTCCCCCGTGCAAGCGGACACGTCGGCTAACTATTTGATTGATGGGGCTCTGATGTGTGCACACTGACGTCAGCTCTGTACAAGTCTGAGAGTGGAGTGAGGTGACGGGTTTAAGCTGATTGGCAAAGAACGAGTCCCCTGAATTTCCTTCTACTTCAGAATAATGAGCGTTCGAGAGAGAGAGAGACGGACGGAACAGCTGCGACTAGTGTTCTTGCATAACAGCCCGAGAGAAGATACACCTTTTATGGGACTGGTGTAAAGCAGATTGATAGATATCCTGTCCAGATGGGTGCAAACGAAGGAGGCGGTGGATTTGCCATCGCTGCAGCGCTACCTCCCTTCCATGGTGAGAGGAGGAAGGAGATTTGTGTTTGTGTTAAGGAGACCGTGACAGACCACGGCCTGCCTTTAAATGGTGAACTTATTTCTCGAGATGTAAAGTCGTGCAGTCTTGGAAGAAAACAGGGAGGAAACCAGGGAGGTCAAAGTGAATTCAACAGGGGGAGAGAGAGAGAGAGAGAGACAGACAGACAGAGAGCGAGAGAGAGAGAGACACAGACAGAGAGCGAGAGAGAGAGAGACACAGACAGAGACAGACAGAGAGCGAGAGAGAGAGAGACACAGACAGAGAGCGAGAGAGAGAGACACAGACAGAGACAGACAGAGAGAGAGAGAGAGAGAGACAGACAGAGACAGACAGAGAGCGAGAGAGAGAGACACAGACAGAGACAGACAGAGAGAGAGACAGAGAGCGAGAGAGAGAGACACAGACAGAGACAGACAGAGAGCGAGAGAGAGAGACACAGACAGAGACAGACAGAGAGCGAGAGAGAGAGACACAGACAGAGAGCGAGAGAGAGAGACACAGACAGAGACAGACAGAGAGCGAGAGAGAGAGACACAGACAGAGAGCGAGAGAGAGAGACACAGACAGAGACAGACAGAGAGCGAGAGAGACAGACAGAGAGAGAGAGAGAGAGAGAGAGAGCCCAGCTGGTGACTTTGGCGTCTTCCTAAATTATAGCATGCACCCAATTTAGTCTCATTTGCTGGGAAATGATCTGGTAGATTTGTTCAGATCTTTTTCCCCCGGAGAAAATGAGAAGGACGGGGGCTGTTGGGAGTGTGAGGGGGGTGGGGGGGGTGGTGGGGGTATTAATCCCACGGCCCTGCTGTCGACTCCATTGCAAGCGCCGTTTACACCGACACGAGCGCCATCATCTCAGGACATTCTGCGTGCGGCCGTGAGTGGAAACACTTTCTCTTCCTGAAACATGTGTACTCGATAGATTACCGTCCAAGTTTGAAAAAAAAAAAAAAAACAGGCCGTGACGCCGTCAACTGCTGACAGCAGGACTGAGGGGGGGAAAAAGGGCCTGCTGGTCATTTTTAGGGTTGGTTTACATTTAAAATCCAGAGAGGCTTAGCGAGGAGAAAGAACACTGCAGGTGGACATAATGCCGTGTCAGCCGTTTGGTCTCGAGCCAGCTGTTCTCTTTATTCTCCCTCCCTCTCGCCTCCATCGCTCTCTCTCTCTCTCTTGCTGCTTGTGTGTGTGTGTGTGTGTGTGTGTGTGTGTGCACCTGCATGTATGAAATCTACAGAATGCACACGCTTGTGATTACCCCAGAGGCCTTTGCTCCCTATTAACCTTACCCTCCTTACTAAGAGTTCTCTGGTGGCTCATAAACTTCCCACAGTAAGACTTTGAGAGATTGGCGATGCCAAAATACAGTCCCCTTGTTGACCTTTGACCCCTAGCTACTGACATGGAACCTATCCAAGAGCCTTTTTAGCCTGCTGTTAGTGCATATGGAGGGTTTTTAGCCACTTGTCTGGGTCCAGAGTCACTCAGTACCTGATTGTTTGCTGCATCTGTAGTCGGTCGGGATCGGAAGCAGAGAAGGTGGTCAGGCTGGTGCCCGCCGGGACGCCCTCCTCGAAGCGGATGTGTTTGGGGTTGGTGGGGAAGTAGGGGGCTTCGTTGACGTCCTTGACGGATATGGTGACCCCGGCCGTGGACTGGAGCGAGGACTGGATGCCGCTGGCCAGGTGGGCCTGGTTGGACACCACCACCGTCAGCATGAAGGCACGGTTCATCTCAAAGTCTACTGGCTGGAGGAAGGAAGGAAGGAAGGAAGGAAGGAAGGAAGGAAGGAACATTATTCAATTCCTAAAGGTGCGAGATCGGGAGCATTTGGATTGCCTCTCGATGGCTCTCAACATGGCGCCCCTACTATATGTACACTCCATAGACGCTTTAATGGAACCCTGCACAATCAGCAATATTATACCAATACCCTCCATAGTCATATTTATCTCTAAATATATATTTATTGCAATGTTTTGGAGTTTATGTATAATTCAAACTAGTCTTTTTTATGGATTTAGAGGTAAAGAAAATTATAATAAAAAGGATTATCTTCTCGATTATTACTATTATTAGTCGTATCATTATTACTATTACTTTTTATGGCCACACCGTGTCATATATTTAAGTATGATACGCTGATAGTAGTAGCAGTAGTCTTAATATTTCTCTTTTGTGGCTGGGGAATATGTGTTGTTGATGATAAATGACCAGATGCCGTGTCAAGTGTTCCCCTGATGAAATGGACCTCCTATATTTTCTCCAAAGTACCAACCAATACACACACACACACGCACACACACACACACACACACACACACACACACACACACACACACACACACACACACACACACCCTGAGCAGAAGCAGGAGGGCTTAGACTATTCATAGGGTGCTGTCATGGCTCAGCCTTTTGTGTTGTGTGTGTGTGTGTGTGTGTATCTGTGTGTACATGTGTACTCTACAGGGGCTTTTACCGGCTGAGCCTAAACCAAAGTGACAGTTCCGAGCTTTCCTAATGAAGACTACACGATCAGGTTCAAATGACAACAACAACAAGCAAGAAAGAAAAAAAGAGAACAAATCCGGTGCTCGCCGGTCCTGCCGGCACATTTTCCAGACAGGCGGGTGATGATTACCGCCGCACGCCTCTCGCGTCGGCGGCGTCTGATGGTGATGTTAACGACTCTGAGCACATCTGTATGTTGCATTGTGTTATCAGTGGACAGTGTGGCAGCACAGCTCTGATGTGAGAAAAGAAATAATGAAATAAAAACGTTCTTAATCGGGCTGTTTGGTTGACAAGGGCACGCAAGCGTGGATGTGTGTGCGCGTGTGTGTGTATCCACGTAGATACGAGTAAGTGTGTGTGTGACCCCATTGGTGCACAGGGAACCCATTTGCAGGCAAAACCACAGTCAAGGCTCTTTGATGTGCAGGGGGGGGGGGTGTCTAGAGTATAGCTGTAGGCTAACTAAAACATGCGCACACACTCGGACACACACACACGCCCTGGGGGAAGCCAGAGGGGGTGAGAGGTCAACACCACGGCGTCCATCTTTAGCCCGTGAGCATTACATTTCCTTTGTATCGCTCCACTTGTTCCTCCCTTTCCCCTCTTGCTTAATTTGTTCCGCCGGACTCTGACTCCCCCGACCTTCTTCTTCTTCTTCTTCTTCTTTTTTAATACTCATGCTTGTTTGTCGACCGGCTCTATTACCGCGCGGTAAAACAAAATTGCGAATGCGTCTCATAAACCCGAGCCGTGTAAATGTGCGACACGTCCTGGTTAAGACCTCAGCCGTTGTTTACGGAGGAGCCCGGGTCCCTCGTGGGAGAGGCGCCGCATTCCTCGGCGACGGCGGGGATGCGACGCCTCTGTACCGGCGGCCGCGGTCGGTGAAGATGAGGAGCGCCTTCCTATGGCGTCTTGACTTTAACCACATTGAGTCTGATGCGAACCACTCCGGCTCCCTCCCCCCCCCGGAGCGAGACCCCCTCCTCTGTTTACTCGTGGAGACAGTCTATTTCTCATTTCTTCCCAGGGGGAGGGGGAGGGGGGAAGGGGAGAGGGTGTCCTGTCTCTCATTTCC
Organism: Cyclopterus lumpus; assembly: GCF_009769545.1. Classification (NCBI taxonomy): domain Eukaryota; kingdom Metazoa; phylum Chordata; class Actinopteri; order Perciformes; family Cyclopteridae; genus Cyclopterus; species Cyclopterus lumpus. The sequence goes on along the minus strand of NC_046972.1, from coordinate 21,428,704 downwards.
TTGATTTCCTGATAACCTCCCACGGGTCTCCGTGGAAAGCTCACGGCTACTCGGTGGGCCGCCTGCTGGAGATGTTGACATCAGGGGAGTGAGAGGAACGGATTATAAAAAGGCAGCCATCTAGAGCTAATGAAGAGAAGCCAAATGCCAATGCTCATTGCTCAGGGTGCTGTGGGAGTTACACAGGGCGATGCCATTGCTATTTTCTTTTCTTATTTTTATTTTTTATACATCGTTGTCGGATGCGAGATGTGATTCGCAAGGAGTCGGAGGCACGAGGAGAATACCCGAGGGTCAAGCTCGTGAACAAGATGGTACAAAACACATAAGCACATTTATAGTGAGCCACTCATGGATGAGCACAGAAACACAAGCCCCCCCCCCCCCCCCTCCGAAGGCCACTCGGCAGGACACATCCACACATCCACACACATAAACAGAACATGAGCCGAAAAGGAGGCGTGCAGATTTCCATTCTGTTGTCTATTATTTTTTAGTTTTTTCCCCCAAATGGGGGGGGGAGGGGGGGGCCCCCTCGGGACAATCTGCGTCTGAGAGGTTGAGCACTAACACAGCAGGTTGTTACAAGACATGGTTTTGTTGTTTGGTGTCATTTACCACAGCGGCAAGAACATTATGAGTGTATAAAAAAAACCCTTGCCTTTGTAATTGAGAAATCAATACCTAATTTGCTACTGCGGGTTTTTTTTTTTACCAGCTGTGTGTGAGTATAAAGGGGCGGTGTGTGTGTGGGGGGGGGGGGTTCTGAAGGGGCGCAGCAGCCTCCAATCCCTCATTTGGACATAAGGGGGCATATGAAAGGCAAAAGATCCACATCTAACTTTGTGGTCTATTATTATTGCTCGTGCTTAAACCAGCGGGGGTGTGGGGTGTGGGGGTGTGTGTGTGTGTGTGGGGGGGGGGGTACTAAGATGAGCACGTTTGCCTACCTTCACCACGGTGACCATGCCGTCGTTGGTGACCGGGTCGGTGCGGATGGTGAAGTGCCCCGCCGGGTCCCCGCTGATGATCCTGTAGATGGCGTTCCAGTTGGGCGAGTGCGGTTGGTCGGCGTCTATCACCGTGAGATTCGCCACCACCAGATCCACTCGGTTCTCCGGGACCTCGCCGGAAAACTGCGGAAGAAAATTGAATTACAATCATACACCGTAGACACAGCTACAGGGAACAATGCAGGGTTAAGTGTCTTGCTCAAGGGCACATCGACTAGGGCGGGGATTGAACCACCAACCCCCAGATTGAAAGACGGACCTGCTAACCACTGACCCACACAGTCGCCCACACACCAGGGCATCGTTCCAAGTTTCAGTGTTCAGCTGCTTTTTTAATCGCCCCATAATATTTCATTTTCTTTTTTGAAAAGCCAGCGTGACAGAGGACGAGAGAATGGCTGAACAGAAAGGAGCCGGCAGGAGGGAGGGTTTAAAACAGCTGTTTGAGTGCGTACGAGTGGCTTTCACTTGTTCCCCATTGCTGCGCAAACACATGTGCTTTGTCCCGATAAGCCTGATGAGAAGTGAGCCGCTGTCTGTCATGTGTCTGTTATGGTGGGGATTGATGAAAGCTGCACGGGCTCAGGGGGGGATGAAGCCCACAAAGACCAACCGACAACAGCAACGACCGCACCCACCCTGACAACAATATATATATATATATATATATATATATATATATATATATATATATATATATATATATACACACAGAATAAAAAGGCTATTTCACCCCTCAACTCTTAAACCAATTACGCGGGGGTCAGAAGGTGAGAGGCCAATCGTTTGGCGAAAGGCAACAGGCGCGCGCCGCATCACCGCGGGTAACAGGCGCGGAAGAGCCACTGAGCCGCTTATGCGAGTGTAGGATATCAAAGAGCAAAGCCCCAGACCAAACACTCCGACAGACCATAATACCCTGCCTGGCACCCTGGGCAAACAGCCGACAGCAGCGGGGGCGGATTAAGGGGGTGGGGAGGGGGGGTGGGCTGCGTCGAGAGAGAGCTGTTAAGAGACTCAATGACATTCTTAAGACAACAGACATGTCCGGGTGGCCGCGACGCCTCTGCATTGGATAAGCAGGCAGGCTGTCGTACGTTAAGAGGGAGCGGGTTTATTGGTTTATTGGGGTGGGGGCGGGGGGGGGGGGGCAACTTCAGAGATGGCTCTTGAGCTCCTGAGGGCCCTCGAGCATCTTCTCTCTCGGCACACATGTAATAAGGAGCAGCAGGAGTTAACCAGATAGGACGGGAGGCTTTTGGAGGGTCAACCGAAGCTCTTGTTCTCAACACCCCAAATCAAATGTGATGTTGGATTGCAACTCGGATTTAGACGCCGACACACGGCGTTCAGGTATTTTTTGTCGTTGTCGTTGTTGTTGTTGTTGTTGTCAGAGCCAGCTACTCTATTCAGTTTTATTGAGCGGTCGTTCTATTTTCTTTGTTTTAAGACTCTCCATCTTTTATCCGAGTGAGAACGGCGAGCTTTGACGTGCGGTAGCGTCTTCGTCGTAAAAAAGAACCCCCCCCCCCCCCAAAAAAAAAAAACCCAGATTTTGAACAGAGAGCATTTCAATCGGTCATGGATTTAAAATATAAAAATAAAAACCTCGGGGTTGTTCTCGGTCTTTCACTCTCAATGATTTATTGGCCGAATGCCGTGTTGTATTGCACCATCTACTGCGGAGAGGGGGGGGGGGGGGGGGCTTGTTTTGACGTATGACTGCGGCGCCTTTCAGCAGAGACTTTTCCTCTGATCAGGTAGTTGTTCTTTCTGCCGTACTGTATCTTGTCCCCCGGGGAGTGGGGGGGATTGTGATTGGCACGGCACTTGACAAAACACCTCTTGCCAACACTCTCACCCTTCTGTCATTATTTTGGCAGCGAGCAAAGAAGCTGAAAGAGGCAGTGAGAGGAGAGAGAGAGAGACAGAGAGAGAGAGAGAGAGAGAGAGAGACAGAGAGAGAGAGGGAGAGAGAGACAGAGAGAGAGAGAGAGCGAGAGAGAGACAGAGAGAGAGAGGGAACTTCATCATGGATGACATTGTGAAGAGGGTACTGAAGTCCTGCACAAGAGATGTAACCGGACTGCATGAGTGTGGGGGTTCTCCCTACCTATGTGAGCCCCCCCCCCCCCCCCCCCCCTCGCCGTATGCGTTCACCAAAAAACAGAGATGGATAACAATGTTCTCATTTCATCTCATCAACCTGCATCCCAGAAATAATGCAAAGCAAAAAACGTGTGCAGCCTTCACAACCACCGCCCTCTTGCCCTGCCTTGAAAAAAAATAGGCCAGCCTCTGATCGCCGTGATGAAATATTAATCATCGACATTAAAGACAAATTCCCCCCCAAAAACGTTATATTTCCGGGACACGTTGAAGAAGATCTATGGGGGTTTATTGCCAACGCTAAATATTTGCATAATGGCCTGCATTCTCAACAAAATGGCTTTTTATGTTTGCCCGCCGCAAAAAAAAAGGGGTGATTTATGAAGAGGCGTGGGTGGAGGTGCTCTGCTCATCGTGGCTCCAAAAAATAAATAAATAAATAAAAAGAAGCCCTCCAGTAAAGTCGATCATCAATATCCATGATCGTATTAACTTCGCTCCGCGGCGATGATGGAAATGCACTTAAACATGGCGGAAGTACAGTTAGAGAATATCAATCCATCGCTCGCCATTATTATCAATACACCAGGAGAGTCTTAAATCAAGATTGGGGGGGGGGGGGGGGGGGGGGAATGCCGAGTCAGGAAGGGCTTTTGATTTACAACGGAGGCGTGTCTGTGCTTCATCACTGAGGAAAATAGCTCCCGTGACCAAATAATCCCTCATTCCTTCTCCTCCTCGCCCCATTGTTCTCTCCTCCCCCTTTCTTTTAAATGTATTTTTTGTCTCGGAGTCTACACATCAACTCGCCTTGTCTCCTCTGCGTCGGCTCTTTTTCCTTCCCTCTGCACACTTCCTGTGTGATGTCGCGGCTCTTCCCGACGAGCTCTACGGTTTGGACACGCGCTTAACCGCCAGCGCTAACTCATCATCAGAAGGGTCTTAATAGCCCCCGAGGGCCGAATGCTAATGCCAACTCCTCCTCCGCCGCCCGCTTCAAAGAGCCGAGCCTACACGTCGTGCCGATGGCGCCTCGGCCCGCCATCCCTTCTTTTAAATCACTTCTTAAAACCCATTTTTATAGAACTGCTTTTTTAAGTGATGTCGTCCTTTTTTATGCAGTTCTTTGCTTCCCCTATTTTAATTAGTCTGTTCTGCTTTATTTTGTAATTGTATTTTTTTCTATTCCATTATTGTGTTCATTGCCTATATGGCGTGGTCTCCTTTGCCTCCTGTATTTTCTGAAATGTTTACTTGTATTGACGTTATGTTTTGCGTTGCTTCTATGTAGAGCACTTTGTACACCCTGTTTTTAAAGGTGCTATTTAAATAAAGTTATTATTATTATTATTATTATCCCTGCCCATCGCAGAGCTAAGCTAATCTTCGCCATGCTTGTCCCTGCCACGTAAAAAAATAAAGCATGCTAATATTGGCCCATAATTTCATCCACTGACCAGTATACGAGTTAAAAAGTCAACTTCTTAGAAATGTTCCCGCTGATGACTTTTAAATTTTACCTTCGCTCTCCATAATTACCTTTCCGTGATGCAATCAACATTTTAAATATCACTATTGCGACAACAATCATTACCGATTTGCGGGCTCTGGTTCTCTTGCTGATGGAAGTCAATGGTATGGATTAGTACATGTGTGTGTGTGTGTGTGTGTGGGATCCTTGCACTTCTATAACCCTCCTTCACCGTCCTTGTGTAAATCCTCCTTTGTAATGACGTAACGGCGTCGTCGTCATTTCCTTTCTCCTTTCCTCATCCCTCCCTCCCTTTTTCCTTCTCCTTCCTCCATCTCTCTCTTCCTTGGAAGTCTGTCCTCTCTTGAGTCTTTTTTTCTTTTCCTATTTCTACACACTACTCATTTTCCACCCTCTTTTCTTGAACCCCATACCCTCTCCTCCTCCTCCTCCTCCTCTCCCGAACTCCCTTATTTGCAGCGACTCACGGTTCTGGAGGTCAGCATGGGAGGGTTGTCGTTGATGTCCGTGACGGTGATGATGGCAGTGGCCGTGTTGGAAAGGCCAAAGTTCAGGTTGCCCTCCATGTCCGTGGCCTGCACGATGATGGTGTACTGGGACACTTTCTGTGAAAAGAAATAAAAGAAACACAGTGTGCAGTTATTCATCTGCGAGAAAAAAAAGAAAGAAGCTCTTCCTTTCCCGTCTAAAGCAAACATCCACGCAGTGCGATTTCCCGGAGGAGCGATCTGTTTCTATAGTTGCTGTCCGCGCTCTTATTTTGAAACACGGAATCACGAGGGTGAAGCCTTTCATTCGGCTGAGTCGGAAAAAAGAAGAAGAAGAAAAAAAGAAAAAAAAACTCCTCGGCGGAGAACGCATCCAGACTTCTACGCCGTCTGAAGGCTGCAGAGTGAAGCCTCCCCGCGGGGGTAATGTCTTCAAAGACGCTCGCTTTATTCAGCGCCGCTGACGGACAGATGTGAAGACAATGATCCGACTGACAGAGATTAATAGACTATCTGTGGAGCGATAATAGGAGGGAATGATAAATGCCATCCCTTCCTTTTGAAATGACACAAGTGTCACTTCACAAGGAGCTGAAACGCGCTTCTCACATTTGTATTACAGCATCGCGTCGTCTTCTCCTTCGGTCCCACGGTGCACCTAATGGGCTGCGGGGAAGGACGGCGCCCGGGAGAACAACTGTCTGGTTAATGCGTCTCCTCGCCGAGATTCCCAATTACATTCCCAGTGTCTCTCCCACCTGCTAATTACCGAGTAAATATCCCAATTAGGCCACGGACGGTTCCTCTCATCTCGATTGCTCGACGAGATGCTGAACTCCAACCTTGTACACACACTCTCATTAACACACGTACGCACACACACCTCTCTTTCTCCATTTATTGTTGAGCGCTTGGCTGACTGTCCCATCAGCCGGTGTACGGCATGTACACAACACTCTCGCTAATTAGACAAGGGAGTAATTATGCAGAGCTCCTCTGAAGCTCTCAGCATTGCATTGCACGGCTTCCTCTGGAGGACTGAGGTCTGCTACTGTCAACAAGCCCTTATAAGGCCACTGCAGACCAACGGAAACCTTTAAGAAGAGAATCAGTGTGGGAGTTTATAAAGGAAGGGA
>NC_046972.1:21403648-21421966 GCF_009769545.1 Cyclopterus lumpus | reverse complement strand
TAATTCATACAAGGCGTTGCGATGACAACGATCACAGCTTGTGCTTTGTTGTTCTGTAAACACAGGACGACAAATTCAAAGATTAAAGAAGCAAAAATCGATCGTTAAAATGGATAAAACTGCATATGAAACATGGAAGTAGAAAGGGTTAAAAAAAGAAAAAAAGGGCATTGAGGTAATAAAATTAAATATATATGTATATCTATTGATATACATATATATATATATATACATATATATATATTTTATTTTAATAAAATAATATATATAATTCAATTAAATATATATTTTATTTTAATAAAATAATATATATATATAATTCAATTCAATAAATACATACATATATATATATATTTTATTTTATTAGCTCGATGGATATATATATATATATATATGGCTGCAAATGTACCGTGTATGTAATGTAATGTGAATCAAGGATAGTGAAATGTTCCAGCACCTGGTTCCTGCAGGAAAAACAAATAAAACAAACGAAAAGGTACAAATATTTTTGATTTATGGGTAAGGTCGGAGCCACGGGGGTCTGCTGTTCACATCTTTACCAGCAAAACTTAAGCAATCGTGAATATTGTGATTAGACTTGTCTTGACCCTCAAGGCGTCTGTTCTTATTGGCCGAGGGAGATTGTAGTCAATGTATTTGATTGTGTGTGTGTCTGCTCGCTCGGTCGGGAATTGATTCGTACCGTAGATAAATAATAAAGAAAAGCTGGGTAAGGGTATGCGCTCACGCTGCAGACCCTGATGTAACGTTGCACTCTTAACGGTACTCAAAGAGAAGAGGAGGAAAACAAAAACAAAAACAATTGTAAACCACACACACTAGAGATGATGGAAGGAGAAGAAGGAGAAAAAAAAACCTGTTTCGGTTTCATTACAGTCCAGGCCGAGAGTGAAGAGCACACAGTGTGTGCTTGCTTCATGTGTGTGGGTGGGAGGGTTTTCATGTCATGAGTACGAGAACAATCTGGTCTCGTGAATTTGGGAGCATAAGAGAGAGAGAGAGAGAGAGAGAGAGAGGTTCAATCAGCACACATGTACATAATGATAGGGTTGTGTTTTTTAATACCTCTTCAAATTCTTCTTTTTTCCTCTGTGCAACAGGCAGACTTCCATCCTCCCCGGCGGTTGACATTTTGAGAATTGTTTAAAAAACGGCGCTAACACAGTGCTGGAGGACGGCGATGGCTTCTGGCTCATATTGAAAGTCGAAGGGTCTCGGCACAATGCGGTCTATAAAAAGTGTTTTCTCTTTATCTCTCTCTCTCTCTGTGTTTGCTCCTGCCTGGTCAACGAACCCCTCAGAGGTTCGGCTGGTATCTGCCAGCGGAAACAATGCTTTCAAGGCTGACTTCATTAGACGGACGCCCAAGAGAAAAGCTTTTATGGCTGCTTTAAAGGAAATGTGTCAGGTAACCCGGCATCTGGTGCGTATGCGTGGGTGGGGAGGGGCGTGGGAGTTGGGTTAAGGGGGGGGGGGGAGGGGGCTAAGTTGTCATGTTTGGTTTCATCAACCGTGCGCTGCATTTCAGACATCGCGTACTCTGCTGATCCAGGGCACTTTGAGTGAGAGCGCAGAAGGAGCAGGGGAGTGGATACAGGCACCCGTGGGGGGGGGGGGGGGGGGGGGGCTCCAACAACGAGCTCTTGCAAATGAATCAGTAAAAAGAAAAAAAAGAAAGAAAAAAGAAAATATGGCCGCGTTCAAAGAAGAATTCAACCGGTTGAAAAATGGTGCCGTTTGCGATATTAACCCTCGAAAAGTCGGAGCAATCTATATACTGATACACAGATACGCAACGATGACTTATGGGTAATATGTATGTTGATGTCGTCCAATGTCAAATCTCTATTTGATCATGTGACGAGATGATACGATATATATTGTCGCTAATCCTGATAGCTTCATCTTTGACCTCTCTCTCTATGCAACAAAATTGCCAAAGTATAATTACGTTTGATAACTAGTTAATAGGGCCCCTTTAAAATATGATGCATTCAGGGCCTTCTGAGAGGTAGCGGCGGTTACAGATAACCATTAATTCTCCTTTTAGCTCTGCTTTGGTCTCCACCAAGTCCTGAAGGAAATATCTGTCCGTTTAGTGGCAAAATGCTCCACTATGTTGAACCAGCTCGTACCGGGCGATGGGGCAAGTAGCTGTAGTGGGTCTATAGGAGACAACAGCTACCTGCATCTGGAAACAATGCGGATTAGAACCAAAACAGTACAGTTGTGGGCTGTATGGCCAAGAAAATCGTTTATAAAATGCTCCAGATCAAAGTGAGTGAGTTGTGTGTTGTAACTGTCCATCCGGGGAGAGGGATCCTCCTCTCTTGCTCTCCTGAAGGTTTCCTCCCCTTTTTTTCCCCGCGAAAGTTTTTTTTTCACTTTTTTTGGGAGTTTTTCCTGATCCGATGTGAGGTCAAAGGTCAGGGATGTCGTATGTGTACAGATTGTAAAGCCCTCTGAGGCACATTTGTAATTTGTTATGCTAAATATACTGAATTTAATTTAATTGAATGATTCTCTGTGGGTCACCTTTTACATAAACTTTGTCATTTATTTTGTGAATGTAGAAATAATGATTATACTTTAAATTAATTTACTGTAATAAACTGGTCTAGAAAGTAGATACAAGTAGTACAACTTCACAGAGAGGGTTGGTGAGATTGTTTTGTCATCTACTATTTCTCTGGTCAAGAGTGAACTTTCAATCTCAATGTTTAACTCAACAGCTTAGAAACAAGACTGACGTTAATATACAATTAATTACAGTCGAGTAAAATGGTTTAAATAAAATGTGCAAACTATGAACTTATGACAGAATAGAGCAGGTTCACATTCTTTCTCTCTCCAACTATTATATTAGTTGAGCGGCAGCTCCTCTTTTGGCCACTAGGGGAGCTAAAACCCCCCCTGAAACTGACAAAAACTAGATCTCTCAACCTCTGCAGCTTGCTCTCACGCTCTCCTCCTCACCGCATTCAATGTTCGCTGTACTGTGTGACGAGTTGGCTGAAACATGCACACGATCCTCTGCATTCGGCCCATATTCAGGCGGCACCGGGGCCGTGTGCACAAACGGGGGTTTGTCGGCAGTGCGGGACGAGACAGATGTGAGCCGGGTCCAGACAAATGTATTCTTTTTCTTCAGAGAGAGGAAAGCTTAGTGGGGTTGACTGCAGGGGATGGTTGCCCCACATCCCACCAGCGCAGCGTGGTGGGGCGAGACATGTTTGGGATGGATTGAGAGGAGGGGGGGGATGACAGAAACAGATGTGGCTACCCCATCCCCTCCCCTCGCCTAAATAAGTCATGCTCCAAATCCTTTTATCTACACGTTCTAACAGGTACTAGTGAGTTCCCAGAGGAGGGATGTAGAATATGAGAAAAAAAGACACAGGGAGGAGAAGAGAAAAAGAAAAAGAAAAAAAACGAGAAACAGACGGAGATGGAGAAAGGCCTGTAACCATCGCTCCTGCGAAAGGCTTAAGTGGGCTTTTCTCGAGCCGCGGTGTAATTCTGATCAAACCCTGCAGCTCTCGTTGTTATTCACACTAGTGCAGCGAGAGAGAAAAGTACAGGAAGGTGATGCAATTGATTAAAAAAACAGGTTAAGCGGTGATGTCAGGCGCACTCGTTCAAAACTATTACAAAAGATGGGGGGGGGGGGGTTAAAGGAGCCGTCAGAAGTTTTTCACGACAGCTTTGCGGATTCCAAGCGATAGGAACGTGTTATTTCCCTCGATCCGGCAGATACAATCAATAGGCTGTAATCAGGAGAGTCTTTATGCTCCGAACAAAGACAAGCCCGTACACTGCAATTAAAAAAAAAAATCTTTAAAAAAAATTGCATAATTCCCACTTGATTCGACATAATCTCTCTAAAAAAAATACAAATATAGGAATAAAAAAATAATAATGCACACACATGACGCACACTAGCGCTGTGTGAACAGGAGTCACCGAGAGTGAAATGGATGCAACCCCCCCCCCCCCCTCCCCCCCCAGCCCTGGTGCTGTAGCCAGCTGGCAGTGGTCCCGGCTCTCTCCCCCCCCCCCCCCCCCCCCCCCGTGCCACTGCATCCCAAAACAACCCTGCGCGCTTTGATATCAGCCCCCCCCCCCCCCCCCCCCCCCCCCCCTGGCTACCCAGACATCTGGAAGTTACTATTCAACAGAGCAAACGCCACAAAGCAGCCATTTCCATAATGGAACATCACGTTTTGTTTTCGGCCCCTTGATCGCCCTCATTTCTGACTTCTGACCCCTGGACCCCCCCCCCCCCCAGTCTCGCTCTCCGACTGTTCGCCTCTCTGTTCGCGACTCCTCGGACGAACCCGTCGTTTGACCTTTACCACATTGTTGCTTCATACTGAAGCTCAGTGGCACCACACTGACCAACCCTTTCCAGGGCCACAACAACACACTGGTACATAGTTTGGTGGACAATGGCCCACTCCGCCTCCCCGTTTTCTCCATGATTGCATGATTGACTTCGAGCCATCACTTCTTCTCTTTCTTCCTTCTTCTTCTGGCCATGCACACTACAAAGAAAACCCAGCTGAAAGCATCTGGTTCTGAATAGCTTCAAGTGCTCGCTCTCAAAACTAAAACTGTTAGAAAAGTCATTTAAACTATACCTCACCGGCGTCGGAATTATATTTTCATCTTCTGCATCTAAAGTTCAGACTGTATTATGAGTTCTGATTAACTCGTCATCTGAAGATCTCTGTTTACATATCTGACTCATGTCTGTGAGGATGCTTGCCTGTGCGTCTGGCTTCGTGCTGCAATAAAGTGCAAATACAAATCAAAGTTGAATTAAGTCACAGCATTTGCTTCTTTCTGTCAATTTAGTTATTTTCCACCACGCTATAACCCACTATGAACCACTATAACCCGCTATACACCGCTATAAACCACTATACACCGCTATACACCACTATGAACCATTATAAACCACTATACACCACCATAAACCACTATGAAGCAATATACACCACTATAAACCGCGATAACCCACTATACACCGCTATAAACCACTACAACCCACTATAAACCGATATACACCGCTATAAACCGCTATAGTCTACCATAAACCGCTATAAACCACCATACACCACAATAAACTGCTATAAACCACTATAAACCCATATATACCCCTATAAACCCCTATAAACCCCTATAAACCACTATACACCACTATACACCACCATACACCGCTATAAACCACTATACACCACTATACACCACCATACACCACTATACACCACTATACACCACCATCAACTGCTATAAACCCCTATAAACCCCTATAAACCACTAAACACCACTATACACCACCATACACCACTATAAACCACTATACACCACTATACACCACCATCAACTGCTATAAACCCCTATAAACCACTATAAACCACTAAACACCACTATACACCACCATACACCACTATAAACCACTATACACCACTATACACCACCATCAACTGCTATAAACCCCTATAAACCTCTATAAACCACTATAAACCACTATAAACCTCTATAAACCACTATACACCACTATACACCACCATACACCGCTATAAACCACTATAACTGCTATACACCACTATAAACCACTATACACCACTATACACCACTATACACCACCATAAACCACTATAAACCACTATAAACCTCTATAAACCACTATAAACCACTATAAACCTCTATAAACCACTATAAACCCACTATAAACCTCTATAAACCCCTATAAACCCCTATAAACCACTATACACCTCTATAAACCACTATATAAACCACTATAAACCCCTATAAACCTCTATAAACCACTATATAAACCCCTATAAACCCCTATAAACCCCTATAAACCTCTATAAACCACTATATAAACCCCTATAAACCCCTATAAACCCCTATAAACCTCTATAAACCACTATAAACGCCTATAAACCGCTGTAAACCACTATAAACCCCTATAAACCTCTATAAACCCCTATAAACCCCTATAAACCCCTATAAACCACTATAAACCCCTATAAACCTCTATAAACCGCTGTAAACCACTATAAACCTCTATACCTATGTGGTTATACCTATATAACCACACTGTAAACACGGACATATCTACTTTTATATGTCTACTTTAAACTTGTTTCCAAGCGGTTACGTATTCATACATCCAGCACGGAGGGAGCAGCACTCTCATGCACCTGGAGTCGTGTTTGTGGCCACGAGATGAACGGAGAGACACAACACATCCTTCGTGCTTTATACTCCACCAACTCCTGGGAAAAAAATAAATGTATCTGGCTCTTCGGCTGCTGCACGCTCCAGTACGTTCACCAGCTAGTCGCCAACTTTTTTTTTTTCTTCTTTTCTTCTTCTGGTTGCTGGGAGGTAGTGTGTGTGTGTGTGTGTGTGTGTGTGTGTGTGTGTGTGTGATGGGTTTCCAGGAGCTTCTTTACTGAACGGCACGACGAGAGGGCTCTTGAGGCTCCGCCGGGTCGGGGCTGATGCTGCAATTCTGTGAGCTAACGTCATCACGGACATATTGATTTTACCTGCTTCGAGCGGCAACGTTCACGTCGATTACTTTTTGTGGCGCTACGGGAACTTGAACACGTATTCCGCGGCGAGAGGGAGTTCAGACCCCCCAAAAAAAACCCCACGTTTTGCTTCCCGAGACTTGGCCTCAGTCCTCCCATGACCTCTGACGGCTCGTAAATGGAGGCAGAAGAGTCGGCGACCCCCGGGGCGTCCAAGGCACAGGATGTTTTTTCCAATAACAGCTTATGGCGGAGGGGAATCATGCTCTCCCCCTGTGGCAGTGTGATTCTATCACTTTGAGCCATGTGCCATCTCTCTCTCTCTCTCTCTCTCAAACCCCGAGGAGTTTTGACCTGATTCTTGGCTGTTGCTATCACCAGACCGCTGGAGAAAATTTGATGGGAAGAAGAAACTCGGGCATGATAATTGAAAACGTCGAAGCATGATATTATTTTTGCCTGTCTGTGCTCGTGCTCAGTGGGAGTAAAACTCACCTCGTTTCCATTTCGCTGGAGTGACGGCGGGTCGATTAGGGCCAGTTGGACCACGGTCTCCCAGACATGCGCGTGTCGACCGCTCGCTGTCAGTTTAAACTGGACCGGCTCGTCCAGGCTGGCCCCCTCTCGCCGGGCAAAGATGGACCCGTCCGTCCGCGCGCCGAAGGCTGGGTCGCTGCTCTGGAAAACCACCGCTTCGTTCCCCACGCAGTCGTCGAACTCCACTGTGGACGAGAGAATCGATGAGATTTAATATGCTATTCATCGAAAGCACACACACAGCTCAGGATTGGAAATACACAGCAGAGGAGCGGAGTTACGATCGGCCCCAATTATGACCAGGCGGCAACCTTCCGGGTCCTAAAAGTGAAGCCCATGTATATTCTCTCTACTGGCCAGCAGGGGGCGACTCCTCCGGTTGCAAAAAGAAGTCAGATTGTATAGAAGTCTATGAGAAGATGACTCTAATCCTCTCTTGATTTATTCCCTCAGTAAACATCAGTTTACGGTCTCAATCTCTAGTTTCAAGTGTTCTTCAATACAGCGTGATGTTCATTTAGAAAAAAAAACTACAACAATATTTGTTGTAGATATACAAAGCATAGCACCAAGAAAACCAAATGATATATACACGTATAGGCAAACATTCAAAGTGCCACTGTTTTTGCATAAACAGTATATATTTATATGAATAAAACAAACACAAGTTGTACTCTCCTGTCAAGAAGTTTTGATTTCTCCCCGACTGACAAATCAACTACGCTTTTAGCTCTTTTAATCTGAAGGCCAAATTGCTGCATTTCTAGTCTCCCTCCAGTCGTCTCTGGCAGCCAAACTCCAGCGCTCAGCCGCGAGGTCACCCGGAGGTCACCCGAGGTCACTCGGAGGTCACCGCGATCGCGGTCCCGTCCTCTTCTTTCTAAACTTTTGCTGAGATGAGATGAATTAAACCCGGAGACGCAGACAAGAAGCAACACGCACTCTACGCAGCGCTCGACGTGTCACATCAACCACCTCGCTGTGACACATATATATATATATATATATATATATATATATAGATATATATATATCTTTAGGCCTTCTGAAGATCTTCTAAAAAATGTGCTTGAGGAAACTTAAAACCTTTAACCCGTTTTTACAGTCACATTAAAAACCAGTCAGCGCTCATCATAACTTTGCAGGGAATCGTCTTCCTGCACTTAGAAGAGATGGCTTATGAGTGAGTAGCGTACAGCGTACTGTATATATTGCCAAGTCAGGTCAAATTGGATTTATAGAACCATACAAACGCAGAATATGAATTTAGCTAAAATTTTTTTTTTTTGGATGTACACAACACATGTCTCTAAACTCACAATAATAGGCGTTTATACAATATAGACTTTTTGTGTGAGAACAACAAAAGGTTGTTTTAATTAATATGCAACAAAGACGCACCACACTCTACAGAAACATTGAAAACAGGGCTCTGACTGCAACGAGAGAGAGAAATTATTTCAAACTGTAACAGTAAATGAACCAAAATAGCAATTTGTGAGCGACGTGTCTGAATGAACCTTAAAGCCTCCGTCATCGGAGCATCCGAACACAAACTATGGGGAACGGCGGCTAATATGCAGCAAATGACCTCGACACGTTAAAACTAGTCCTCATCCACTTCCTTCATAACGGTAACATTTAAGTGCAACGAGAACAAGTCAGAACACAGACAAGAGGATGAAATTAAATACTCCCCCCCAATCACATATACGATGGCGCCGCATCTTTTAATAAGCGCATGTGTGGAGCTTTTTGGCCCTCTCGGATCTCACGTGGGATCTCTCGTCGCACGAGAAGACGAGAAGACGAGAAGACGAGGGTAACCCCGTATCGGCCCTCCCGTCCTCGTCTCCTTCCTCCCTTCGCCCGCAGCATTTCCTCCCGGGGATTACGACGTCTAGACGGTCGTATCGGAGGAGGAAAACCCCTGAGCCTGAAGGCCGTAAACCCGCCGTCGCATGTCTTCTGTTCCCACGTCTGGAACGAGGCTTCCATTACAGAGAGTAAACCTTTTTTTGTTCCTCCTGGCCCTAAATATGCCTCTGATCAAGTCAGGGCACCAGACCGCCACTCAGAGTAGACGGCTCTTCCACAGGTGCAGACGGATTGCATCAATCCAAAAGACGAGAAGAGAGCCTCTTGCTGCTCATCAAGTAGTTCCTCTCTTTGTGTTCGCCGAACATTTCTACTGCAAACAAAAAGTCTGAAAAAAAGTCTGCTCGCTGTTTGTCTTACTCTCTTTCCTCTTTTTTTTGTTGTCTAATCCCATCTCATTTCTTTCATTGTCATCTTTTTTTGTTGCAGATTCTGATTAGATTTGGAAGGTTTTTGTTGTGGGGTGTCTGAACAAATAGGAGTTTTTGGAAGGCTGCCTGATTATAACTCGAAGCTTTATTGTGTTTCCAAGTCTTTAAATCTGCAAAAGGGGACCCAGCAAGCAGCACGTGGTTTGTTGTCTCGCGTCTCTGCTCACTCTATCTACGATTTTACTTGCTTCGCCCCCTTCATTCCGTCACGACGACGACGACAACAACAACAACAACAACAAAGGTCAGACAAACCGACAACAGAGGAACGGTGTTGTTTTGACTTTGTTTAGTTTGGGCAGTGAGTCTTCGTCGACATCGCAGCTTAGCAATGACCTCCCGAGCACCTTGGATAGAAGGATGAAGCGGCACAGCTGGTGTTTTTAGATGCAACACGTGAGCGTTCCCTTAAGCCAGGATCTCTGTTCTGCTCATTTAATAATGCCCCCCCCCCCCCCGAAAAAAAAAACTGAAAATCTGTATAAAAGACTAAATTGATGGAGCCAATAAATGAGGTAAGTAGCAGCGTGCACACTAAGGGGGTATAATCGGCCCCGCGTGTGTTGATGTGGGCATTTTATTCTCTATGATTGCCCCGCATGTCTCAACAACTAACGGCACCAATATCCACACACACACACACACACAAATGGAGTGGCAGGCTGCGCAAAGAGTACCCAGAGGGTCTTGTTCTTGCACCAATTAAAGAAAAAGACAGTGGCAATTTTACCCCTCAATCAACACACACACACACACACACACACACACACACACACACACACACACACACCAACGGCTCCTCTTTCCCTCAGTTGGGTCGATACCGCTATAAGAGAGATTATAAAAAGGCACGGCGCTGCACATTAACAAGTCGTCTGAAGCAGTGGGCCCAGGTTGAACATTGATCTGGCAAATAACACAGACGCCCCGGCGTGCCAAGTAGCCGAGGCCCCAGCACTTCGCCACTGTCTAGTCAGAACGTGAGCGGTCGCGCCCCCCAGAAGTGTAACAAATGCTACACGGGGGCCCACGTTCATATTCGAATGTGATTTCTTAATCACCATCGCTTGGAAGGTGGTGAAAATGGGGCTTCCGAGTGTCACTTTGATGATATCACACACACCCGAACTGCATTTTTCACTTTCACCGCGTCCCCCCCCCCCCCCCTATAGCTTCTAGCTTTTTCCAATTAAAGTTCCCCTTCTCCCTCCAACGAGACAAGGACGAGGAGGAGAGCGACGCTGAAAAGAGTTGTGACCTTCCTGCCGCTGGACCCAACCTGACAGGAAGTAGGTGACAAGTGTTGAAAGGGAAGGGAGAAGGGGTGAGAGGACGCTGAGGAGTGATTGGGGGGGGGGGAGGAGAGGAGGAGGAGGAGAAGAGGGAGGACACGGGAAGAGCAGAAAGTGAGATTGATGAAAGGATGGCGCATGTGTGGAAGGGAGGAAGGCAATCAGAGAGACAGCGAGAAATGAATGAAAGACCATTAAAGGAGGAGAAAGGGAAGAGGTGAAAGACGCTCATATAGGCAGATTGCAGTTTGGTAAAGTGGAGTTCGTGGCTGTAGCCGGTCGGTGCGGTGAATGCATCGGATGTCACCCTGCCCTACAAAAGGGAGGAGAGAAACCACTCTCGCCCCCCGTCCCCCCGGGCGTCTGCTACAATTAGGCCCATTGAGGGACGAGGGAGCAGAAAGTAGATAGAGGACGATGAAGATGAGGACGAGGAGGAGCAGAGAGGGACGGGGGAGGTGTGGAAGGTGGAGGCTGTGGGGAGGGGGGGGGGGGCTGGCACTGGGATGCTGGCTCGGTGAACTGGCTCTCTCTCACACGGCCACATTGCAGCGGATGGGGCGCTCAGATGCCTGTTTAAACAGGTTAATTGGGCTGGCCTCCCGAGAGACGGGGGACAGATGGAGAGATGGATGGAACGGGAGAGGAGAGGAAGAGAGAGAGCAAAAGAGCGACAAAGGGAGAAGCGGCGCAGCCCGGAGAGATGGAAACGGGGCGGGATTGAAGCGGGCGAGAGACGAGCATGGCTGCCGATCAGAAGCACCGCGGGGGGAGTGTGCGGCGGTCTAATCAGAGCTCCGCGGTGGGCCGGGCCCTGACTGGAGAACCAGAGCCAGGTCCACCGTTCACCACCGATAGACTGTGAAGGGAGACAAACTTCTAGGGGGGGGGCGGGGGGTTTAAAGCCACATTAAAATCCCATCAGGGAGCTGGTTCATTGAAGCCAGTCACGGGGAAGCGCTCGTCACTCCAATGCTTTCATATAAATGCTCGATGGCAGTGACCACACACACACACACACACACACACACACACATACACACAAACACATCAAGGACAAATATATATTTTGAAATCCTCTTCATTCAAAGAAGGTTGTGTGGGGCACAAATACATAATGTATGACACACAAAACTTAAAAGGTACTCTAGTCAAATGTGCGGCTGTCGGCTCGACAACAACAACAACAACAACGTCACAACAAGTTCAAAGGAAAATTACGAGGTGATAGGTTTTTCACTTTTATTGGTTCCCACGGAGAAAAAATGGGATGGCTAATGGTTACCAGAGCTTCACATCGTGAGAGGCTGAAAGAGGCTGAAAGAGGCTGAAAGAGGCGTTGTTTGGTTGGGAGGAGAGAGAGAGAGAGAGAGAGAGAGAGAGAGAGAGAGAAAGGGAGAGAAAGGGAGAGGGAGGGAGAAAGAGAGAGAGGGAGGGGCAGACAGACAGCGAGTGAGAGAGAGAGAGGGAGGGAGAGGGAGAGAGAGAAAAAGAGAAAAAGAGAGAGGGAGAGGGAGAGAGGGAGGGAAAGACAGACAGAGAGCGAGAGAGAGAGAAAAACAGAGAGTGAGACAGAGGGAGAGGGAGAGGGAGAAAAAGAAAGAGAGAGAGGGAGAGAGCAAAACAGAGAGTGAGAGAGAAAGAGAGGAAGAAAAAAAAGAGCGTGTCGACATAAGCTGAGTGTTCGCTGTGAATGGGAATGAGGGAAGTGCTATCTCATTAACTTATAAAAATAATGCTGTCATTCTGGGCACGAATAGGTTGTTGTTGTTGAATTCCGATTGCGTAACAACGTTGTTGTTTTCCTGGGTTCATTTCCTCTCAGATTTTTTTTTTTTCCGCCCCGGCCTCGCTCACATAGCGACGCACTGCCGTACTGCGGAGGACGGCGCACCGCGATGTGGATGCAGAAGCGTCGGCGGCGTCCTGGATGTGGACCCCCCCCCCCCACCCCCCCGCCCCCCCTCTCATGCTAAATCAAGCCTTTACTCTGCGCTCTGTTTGGGGGATCACTTCACTGCACTGCCTCGCTCTCTCTGGGTGGAAAGCCAGCAGACAATACGAGGCTGCACATATAGAGCGTGGCAACTTTTTACTTTTCATCACTAGCTCATCTGTTATTACCTGCGCACCTTATTACATTTTAACCGAATGAATGAGAGAAAACTCAGAAACGGGGAAGGGCTGGAGGCAAAGATACTCACAGTACAGCATGTTGCTTTCATTTGACATCTTTATATATATATATATATATATATATATATATATATATATATATATATATTTATAAATATATATTGATATTCAGACTGACTTGTGAAGTATCTAATAAGTCAAATTTCTTTCATTTAACAAGCACTGGAAACGATGTTCGGCACTTTAACGAAAACAACTTTATTCCTATTAAAATATATATATATATATACACGATTTATGTAAAAGCGGATGCATGTGCGTACCTGAGCATCGAGCTGAGGCTCTGCAGGGTGGCTAATCAAGGGGGCTGCTGCTGCATCTCCAGGGCTGAACGCTCTTGGAAAGGAGGGGGGGTGGGGTCGACTGGTGCTAACAGGCTGGCTGATCTCAGAGCAGCTGGAGACTTGGCGTGTAAACAGTTGGCTGGTAACAAGACTTCATTATTATTTTTAGTAAGGAGTTCTGGACTTGACTCGGCTGCATCACCGCCCGTGTGGCAGCTGCACCGCCCACCGCCACCCGGCTCTCTGAAGGAAGTAAAGAGCGGATGGAGTCACCACGTTGGGTGCCGCCATCCGCGGAGGACCTCTACTCTCAACCGGGCAGGAAGAAGGCCAAACGGGATCATCAGGAACCCAAATGAATCAGCCACCAACATCCGATCCTGCACCGCCAACACAAAAACCTTCACTGACAACTAATTGTTGTGCATATGACAACGTAAACGGTGTAGTCTGCAGGCTAAATGGGAAATATACAGTCATTCGTAACTGAGCAAAGAATTTCTTAAATATATATCGATAATATCCCCAAGGCCTTCCTGTATTTGTGTATAGTAGCAGAATTATACGATATTCAAAGCATTAATATAGCAGCAAACATTTGCTACGTAAAGATGTGCAGCTTCTCCTTGCTTTGGCCGTCCCGACAGACAGCGTTGCCACGGACAACGTTACGTTTTACCGGCAATCGAAATGCTCCCAATCTCGTATCTTGCAAAGAGAATTTCGCTCAAAAATCAACGTGCACATTCATACACATATTTGCAGACACACCGACGACTGGTCGGCATCTCTCCAATGACTGATTAGTTTTCCTCTAAACGAGCACAGGGGTGCCTTCATCAGTCCTCAGCCATCTCTCGCAACTGATATCAGGCCTTCAAACAACCGCGGTGTGTTACTGCCTTCAAATGCCTGTGACTTCAAATCTTCAGCATTGTGTTTGTGGTGGGATATGAAAGAATGCAAGACAGAAAGAGAGCAAGACAGTAAGAAAGAAGAATGAGAGGAAATCATGTCTTTTGGCAATTAGGGCTGGCTTTAGTGGTGATTAGGGGAGAAGGCAGCGAGAGAGAGAGAGAGGGCGAGAGACAGAGAGAGAGAGGGAGAGAGAGGGAGAGAGAGAGAGATCAGGCAGAATAAAGCCTCTCCCAGGAAGAGAAAAGCCCCTTTGTAGAAGAAGAGGAAATAAAAGCAAAATGAAAGTAAGCACAAACTTCCCCAACTTTCTTTAGAGGAAGTTTAGTTGCTCTGGAACACACACACACACGCACACACAGACACACACACACACACACACACACACACACACACACACACACACACGCGCGCGCACACGCACACGCACACAGACACGGTTAACACAATCAAAAGGTATTTACCCGGCAAACCGCAGCTCATATCCCTAGCAGTCCTTTGGCCTTTTAGCCTCTCTCTGTCTGTGGCTATAAGGGGTAAACAACAACAACAACAACTCTAAAACGTTCTGGTGCGGTTCAAAGAGTTTTCTGGATCGATACAAATCCAATGACAGATTTCAAAAGGTACCGTATGTATCTCAGACCTTGGCCCCCGGATTTTGAATCACTATACTCCAGCCATAACACCGAAAAAACCCTGAAACCGGAGATCCGATACAGTCCGACCAGAGACCAGTGCGGCAGACTGCGGTCAGCCTGTGTGTGTGTGTGTGTGTGTGTGTGTGTGTGTGTGTGTGTGTGTGTGTGTGCGTAACGCGGTCTGGCGTCTGCATGACTGCTCGTGGTTCTTGAGGCATGGGAGATGATGTTGGAGGTGGTGTTGATATAGGCTGGAGAAAGACTGAGAAGGGTGGGGAAGGGGGGGGATTGAGAGGGATTGCCGCCGTCAGCAATTTGCATCACGTCGAGCTCTGCAGGATTTGGGGTTTTTGCTGTCATGCATTCTAATTTTGCTAACCTTATTCCACCCCTTTTCTTTCTGTTAACTCCCCCCCCCCCCACCACCCTACCCCACCCCACCCCCCACAAGGGCCACCAGCATGCAGGTGTCACTTGTTTTTTTTAGACGGCCATTTCAAGGTCAGCGCATCTGTGTGTCTCCGTGCTCTTCCCTCGCCAACGGTTACGTCCATTAATCTCTGCAGAGAAAGGTCCCAGTCCCCCCCCCACCCCCACCCCCAATCCACTACACGGACAACTGCATGGCTTTATATTCTAACACGAGGAAAAATGAAGACACAGGAGTATAAAAAACAAGGCAGCTTTGTACAGGCCGTCACAAACAAAAGGCTTCAAACTTTGCCTTCATTTCACTGTTTGCCTGCGAGCATCAAATATGCGCGTTTGTAAAAGAAAAAGGAAAAAATCATTTTCATATTGTTTTCTCTTGCTTCCCCTAGGAAGCAAACAGCACAAAATTGCTTTCCCCCCCCCCACCCCTAACATGCTGGAGGAAATACAGGCAGCATTTCTCAAATCTAATCAACATCTCTCCATCAAAACTTTACGAAAAGGTTCTGTTTTTCCAATTGTAGGGGTCAGCGCATGAAAGCAGAGAACTCCCTGTAGCCTTTAAACCGCGGGGAAAAAAAAAAACATACGCAATTACACAATCTGTGTGGAGGGGACGTGGAAACGTGGTCGCAAGAGGTTATATCGCTTCTTACCCCCCCCCCCTGAAAGATAGCCATCAGGCTGTGATCCCTGAAATCCTGGACCACGAAGACTGAACCGTGCAATTAGTGGGCGTGAAGTTTCACGGAGATGTGGGGAAAAAAAAGTTCAACAAAATCAAAATCGATGACACGACTCCGAGAACGAGGAGGAACACGAGAAATGCAGCGCAGCGGTAATTATCGACGGTGACCCGCCGAACCCCCGACGCCGTGAAGTAAGACTTTTTTTGTTTTTCAAAAAAGTGATAAATAAGACTTTATGAGGCTCACAGACTGGTGGAAAAGTGATCCGTCACTGCTCATGAGCAAAGATACAGTGTGTGGGTACTCCTCCTCGTCGGGACATGGACATTACGGTCACGTGGTCTGGTGGTCTGGTGGTCTGGTGGTCTCGTGGTCTAGTGGTCTAGTGGTCACGTGGTCACGTGGTCTAGTGGTCTCGTGGTCACGTGGTCTAGTGGTCTCGTGGTCACGTGGTCTAGTGGTCTCGTGGTCACGTGGTCTAGTGGTCTCGTGGTCACGTGGTCTAGTGGTCTCGTGGTCTCGTGGTCACGTGGTCACGTGGTCTCGTGGTCTCGTGGTCTCGTGGTCACGTGGTCTAGTGGTCTCGTGGTCACGTGGTCTAGTGGTCTCGTGGTCTCGTGGTCACGTGGTCACGTGGTCTCGTGGTCTCGTGGTCTCGTGGTCACGTGGTCTAGTGGTCTCGTGGTCACGTGGTCACGTGGTCTAGTGGTCTCGTGGTCTCGAGACCCGATCAGACACCAGGATGCTGGTGAGATCGGGCCGACACGGTCTCACTGGTCACCATGGCGACCATCCGTTGGTTAACAAACTACTTGTGGTATGTGCTGACAATTTTAATTCCTGTTTATGTTTTGACCAATTTGTCAAAAAGGTGAACGCTGGAATTGTCATTCCTGTTAATTGTTACCAAGTTGCTAATGTGCAATGTATCGTTTTAATAATAAATAACAACTCATATACATATATATTTATCTATATACACATATAGATACATATATACATGCATATACAGTTATATACATACATATATATATATACATACATATATATAGATATACATACGTTATACATACATACATACATATATATATACACATATTTTTACATATATATATAGATCATATATAACACATATGCATAATACATGTACATACATCCATGTGTATAGATAAATAGATACATATATACATGCATATACAGTAATATACATACATATATACACATATATACATACATATACATACATACATATATATAGATAATACAAAACACATATATGTATACATACATATACATACATATATGCATACATACATGTACATCCATCCATGTGTATAGATAAATAGATACATATATACATGCATATACAGTAATATACATACATATATACATATATATACATACATATATACATATATATCGATAATACAAAACACATATATGCATACATACATATACATCCATCCATGTGTACAGATAAATATATACATATATACATGCATATACAGTTATATACATACATATATACATACATAGATATATACATATTTTTACATATATATAAATAATACATAACACATATATGTATACATACATATACATACATATATGCATACATACATGTAAATATATGCATACATGCATAAATACATGTACATCCATCCATGTGTATAGATGAGTATATATATATATATATATATATATATATATATATAAAGTTACGTGTACATCTTGTTTTTCAGTCCTGACCAAGGCTGATTGAAGTCACATCACTTGAGGCAGATTATCAGATTTCATGCACACAAGGCCACAGGAGGCTTTATGTACAACTTGATTTTATACTCCCCAGGACCTGTAAACACACTTGAATTCATATCACATTGTCGTGAGATACCGGGATTCAACATAAAAGGTAAAAGCGTGTGTTGAGTGTGTGTGTGTGTGTGTGTGTGTGTGTGTGTGGGAGCATCCGGGAGTACACACAGGAGTGTGTGTTATAAACCTGCGAGCTGGAACATATTGTCATCGAGCAAAGCTAAAGGAGAAACATTAGTCACTGATGATTACTAACAACATCTTCCTGAGGGCATCGGTGTCATTATGTGTGTGAGGACATGATGTTGTTGTATTATGGAGCAGCCCTGAATCTCCTCGTGGGCTGGATGAGCGGCGGCCTTTCCAGAGACGTGACAGATGGGTGTTAAAGCTGTCAGCTGAATGTGTCTCAAGGGTTTGGAGGCAATAACAGGGCATCGCCCAAAGGACGGTGTTAGCATGTTTGCGTGTCCACGTGAATGCATTTGTGTGAGTGCACACAAACACAGAGACACACACACACACACACACACACACACACACACACACACACACACACACACACACACAGGTTGAACACTCCAAACATCTCTCCTGTGGGCTAAAGTGTGAAATACAGGTAAGCTTTGCTGCAAC
>NC_046972.1:21386205-21403148 GCF_009769545.1 Cyclopterus lumpus | reverse complement strand
TAGCATGTGTGTGTGTGCGTGTGCGTGTGTGTATGTGGTCGGCTCATGGTATGGTTCGTGTGTGTGTGCGGGTGGGAAATAAATTAGCAGTGCTAGCAGGCTGCTCTGACAAGTCCTGTTAATGAGAACATCCTCCAGAGCCGTTTGGGCCGGGGAGAGAAACCAGAGGCCGTGATCATCTGTTCAGCCTGCAAGACGGCGTAGAGGGAGGGAATCTGCACAACAGAAAAAAAAGCCTGCACAATTAGACCGTGCCATCTGCAGGAGAGGTGCTAATGTCTAGTTGGAACTACGAGGGGTTGAAAAAGGGAAGAGGAAGAAATAACTTTTAAAAAAGAGCACCCGGAGGAAACAGAGGAAAGTTTTTACGTATTTTCTCGCCAGGACATCTGCGCACTCGTAATATTTAAATATCTCGTGGCACTTTGGAAGTCGGAAAAGCCCCGAGGCAAACATGCTTTAGTGATGTACAGCATTGTAGCGATGTCAAAAAATTGCCAAAGGCGTGTTGTCCCCCGTAGGATGTGTTGACAGCTCCATCTGAGGGAAGCGGAGGCAAAAAACATGGCGTGACAAAAAGCTATATAATATCGTATTGAAAGCTTGGAACCAGAAAGCATGCTTTGCTCACATTACTCAGTGTCCGGTGATTTACGTACTGTGTGTGTGTGTGTGTGTGTGTGTGTGTGTGTGCACATGGTGCTCGATGTCTATGAGTATCTGTGTGGGCTGCACATCATCTGGACACACACACACACACACACACACACACACACACACGAGTTGGCAATTTGGCCAGAGTTGACTCATCTGCACCTGGCTCAGTGAGGCGACGCCAACTGGCTCCTCGCGAGTTGGTAAAAATCACAAACCGAGTAGGGGGGGTGGGGGGGGGGGAGGGGGTGGCGCCATGAGGCGCTTCAACGAGGAGCATTACCATGATTCATCTTCACAAAACTGCGAAAGCTTGTGATAATCGCCTTAGCTAATCCTTCGCCACGCTTTCAGACAAACAAGCGTGGCGAGAGTGAATGGGGGGGGGGGGGGGTTCTTTACCACCCAGGGGGAGGGGTGGCGCCGAACATCAAAATGGTCAGGCAGGGAGTACTTGCACGCCACCTATAGCGCTCGCGAGGGCGTGTTAAATCGCGTGGCAGCCGTCCCAATCGAATTGAAACACGCAGTCGAGATGTGAAGTGGAAGAAATCCAAAGGACATTTTTGCCACGATGTGCTTCGAGGTTTCTTGGACAGAACCTCCTGTACGTGTATCGTATGCTTTAATGCAGCCTCCCATAAAAAAAGAAAAAAAGCCTTTCCCACGCCCCGTACTTGTAAAGCAGGAGTGACGAGCACAATCTGTTTGCATAGCTTCACTGCTTGGGCTCGATCCGTGCACGCTAGCGTCTGTATCCAGACACATTCATCATTATCCATCACTTCCTTTGACACAAACTCACACGCGGGGGTTGCCTCTCATTCTCAGCTCTGCCTGGTTTTGCGAAGCCTCACCTGCGCTGCTTCTATTCCTAGACGTCGGATGCCTCCAGTAGAGCGGAAGCACAAAGGCTTTACACCCAGACTGACACTTCCCTGGGATATGGCCTATAGACATGGCCACAGGATCACCTCATTAGCATCAGAGGGTGCTCTGCTCCCTGACAAGTGAGACTTCACTGCACCGCTCACACGAAATAATGAGCAAATATAACCTCTAATGGCTAAATATAGGTAACCGTGGCCTCGGGAGACACGCGCGGCAGAAAAAGCATACGCCGCGAGAAGGTGTCTCGGGCCTCTCGAAGTTTTTCCCCCTGCCGCGGCGTGGGCGTGATGCGGTGCACAAAGTAAACAAAAGACTTTAAGAGGAGGAAGTGATAGTCGAACAGTGTTTGATGAGCGCTCTTAGCCTGTAGCTACAGCGCATTAGGCACAGATGAGCCCCAGCCAGCTCCCACACTGTTAATGCGGAACACATTACAATGGCACAATGAGTTATGATTGCCATTAAATAGCAAATGATTCAGACTCCACCGCTGGATTTAAAAGGGCAGCGCCTGCTGTGCCCTGTCCTTTCTCATTCCCGCCCCCACGCTTACTCCACTGACACTCCGGCGAGCAACCACCCCGCTAGACTCGCCTCGCGGTTTTTTTTTTTCCTACGCGCTTTTGTGAGCGGCCGCCGTTGTACAGCATACACGCTTCCCTTTTGTGTCGTCTCTCTCACGCTCGTTGCGCGCCCTGTTTTCTCTGAGTGGAGGGAACCTTGAGCTGTGAAGTGCATGATTGCGTCGGCTGTGTGGACCGCGAACACACCGCACTAGTTTGAAAGAGCGGCGCCTTCTCACAGAGCTCACGAGTCTTTCTTTTTTTTCCGACTAGCGGTTCTTTTTCTCTCCCCGGAAAAACATCCTCATACATTTCGTCGACGCGGATTCTTTCAGGGCCAGCGGAAGTCCAAATAATGGCATGGTGCATTCTGGTAAACCACGACGGAGCGGTATGGGTGACTAGTGGGGAGAGAGAGAAGGAGAGGACCTGTCGTTGGAGTGGACTCTCTTTCCTCGCCCACGTGATTTCATCGCTCCCCCTCCAAGGCTGCGAGGCTAGCTGTGAAATGAATGAGAGGCAGAGGCGTGGGCAGACGTTAACGCTAAGATAATGACGGTGTTTTGTCAGCCTTGGCCTGAAGCTCCATCCTCTTGGCACACGGAGGAGGAGGAGGAGGAGGAGGAGGAGGGAGACGCCAGGACTGTATGATGGAAGAGAGGGGCTCCGCGGATGTAAGCTAACAGGCGTCTGCCGCGGACAGCGTCTCGGAAGAGCGTTTGAAGCGGCCCGTTTTGATTGCTGCAAAACGCGGCTAACGGGCCAAGAGAGCGTTTCACACTGTGTCGAAGAGTGTCAGGGGTCAGAAACCTCATCCGCCTCTCTCCATCCGCGGCGCGGCTCGCCGGAGCTGTGAGCAATTATGGCGAAGGGAAAAGTTTCCCCTTTCCGAGAGAGCGCGAATCTGAGAAGTTCTCGAGGTACGAGGGAATTCTGTTTCATTACGTGAACTCCAGTGAACTGGCCTTGACCGTCGTGGAGGGGGGGGGGGGAATTAAGGAAGAGACCCTCGCATTTGGTTATGAGCTGTGAAAGGTTAGCCAAATGAAACCATCAAAGTGAGGATTGGTACTAATTATCAGCGCTGTTTAACATCAGACAAACAAACAAACAAACACACTGCAAGTGCTAAATGTGCTCTCCACGGGTTCGACTGAGCCTCATTTATTTTAGGTCCTGCTGGAACTTGATTTGTGGCTGCGAACGCCCCGTGCTGCGCATCAGATACGCGGCAGATGCTTATTTTGCGACTAAACCAGTAAAGACAACACTTAGTGGCACAGTCACGCAACCGGGAGGAGCGAGGGGGGAGGGGGTACCAAGAAGAAAAAAAACGATAGGCTGGGAGAAAAATCTGAAAGTGCAAAGCTTTGAAAGCAGATAATTAGATCTGTGACAACGGAGCACAATAACAGTGTCAGCGGGGATGGAAAAGCCCGCATTGCATGAGACAACAGCACAATGCGCCCGTCTGAACGGCTCTAATATACATCCCCATTCAGCGGCTGAGTCATATTTCGCATAACGTGAGCCGCTAATGTGAGTAACGATGCCGAGATGGTGAAAAGTTTTTTCGTTCCGAAATCACGTTTTTTGGATTGGGGGGGGGGGGGGATCTCTACCCGAGTCATTTGGTGCGCTCCCTCTGTCGCAGCCGATCACTGACGGAACAACAGCTCAGTAAGAGACAAAAGTCCCGTCAGTGCCTCATTAGGCTGCTCATTAGGAAGCCGGCTGTATATTCAAACATTCTCCATGCCTGACCATTTGAGTCAAGGCAAAGTCATCTCTCTCTCTGTCTCGCTTGCTGAGGGCTCGAGGTCAGTCGGATACGTCATTATTAGTTCCGTTACATTTTCTCCGACTGGTTTGGCCCTGACGACCCGACCCCGGGGTCAGGCAGCCTCAGGCCCCGTCTGAGCGCCTAACCTCCCCTTCTCCTGACATCCAACTTTGCGTCGTCTTGATGCTGTGAATCCCTCCCTTTGATTAGGTGACATGACCCTGGCCTTGCAGCCTCCTGCCAGTATAGTTGAGACTGAACCAAGCGGTTCGAGCCAGCACTCGTTTTTAATGCCTTTTCATGGAACAGTGGAAGGATTGACTGAGATTCATTGAACTACAGTCAAGCAAGCTGGAGTATTTGTACGATTAAATAAACCACACACATACACTACATCACTTCAAAGACATATTGACAACTGTCCATCACAGGCGCGTCAGGTCTGACAGTGTTTACGTCTGGTGGGTTGGGTCCCAGATCCCGAGTGCTCCCGTATTGGCTGCGGTCAATGTGTGGAGGAGGGGGCACTTGTCTGCTTCTGCCAAGACAAGCTCTCTCTTCTAGCGTTTGGCGCCCACCTGCCTGGCAACCACGCCGAGTGGCATAAAAACTCCCCCCCCGCACCTCTCTCTCTCAAAGAAACATCACACATGTTCACTCTAAACAGCAGACATGTTGCCTCTTGCTGCAACCGTGACTGGTTTAATTTTTTCACTCGTCCTTTATGTCCTTCTCTGTTCTGCCTTGAAACACAACATGTGTGTTTTTGTGTGTGCATCTTTTCTTGATGAGCCAAATCAATGCATACGATCAGCTTCAGTGGTCCTTGGCATCGATTCTACAAGTCTGTGTGAGCACTACTGCGGGGATGAGCACCATTATTAAAAAAAAAAGAACACCTCATTCGGTGCATGATGGTGGTGGCTGGTGTCAGGGGGCGAACTGAGGATGTCTGAGGGGCAGGGCAAGAAAAAAGAAGAAAAAAGGACAGCTTTTAAGGCACTGCATCGCATTTTCTCCATTTAACTGCAGGGCACTTCCTGTTTTCTCTATTGGAAGGGCACTTTAGCATGTTTTCTACATTGAAAAGGCACCCCAGAAGGCACTTCATCATGTTTTCTACATTGGAAAGGCACCCCAGAAGGCACTTCATCATGTTTTCTACATTGGAAAGGCACCCCAGAAGGAACGTCATCATGTTTTCTACATTGTAAAGGCAGCCCAGAAGGCACTTCATCATGTTTTCTACATTGTAAAGACACCCCAGAAGGCACTTCATCATGTTTTCTACATTGTAAAGGCACCCCAGAAGGCACTTCATCATGTTTTCTACATTGGAAAGGCACCCCAGAAGGAACGTCATCATGTTTTCTACATTGTAAAGGCACCCCAGAAGGAACGTCATCATGTTTCTACATTGGAAAGGCACCCCAGAAGGAACGTCATCATGTTTTCTACATTGTAAAGACACCCCAGAAGGCACTTCATCATGTTTTCTACATTGTAAAGGCACCCCAGAAGGCACTTCATCATGTTTTCTACATTGTAAAGACACCCCAGAAGGCACTTCATCATGTTTTCTACATTGTAAAGGCACCCCAGAAGGCACTTCATCATGTTTTCTACATTGGAAAGGCACCCCAGAAGGAACGTCATCATGTTTTCTACATTGTAAAGGCACCCCAGAAGGAACGTCATCATGTTTCTACATTGGAAAGGCACCCCAGAAGGAACGTCATCATGTTTTCTACATTGGAAAGGCATCCCAGAAGGAACTTCATCATGTTTTCTACATTGGAAAGGCACCCCAGAAGGAACGTCATCATGTTTTCTACATTGGAAAGGCACCCCAGAAGGAACTTCATCATTGTTTCTCCATTGGAAAGGCACCCCAGAAGGAACTTCATCATGTTTTCAACAGTGGAAAGGCACCCCAGAAGGCACTTCATCATGTTTTCCACATTGTAAAGGCACCCCAGAAGGAACTTCATCATGTTTTCTACATTGTAAAGGCACCCCCGAAGGAACTTCATCATGTTTTCAACATTGGAAAGGCACCCCAGAAGGAACGTCATCATGTTTTCTACATTGGAAAGGCACTCCAGAAGGAACTTCATCATGTTTTCAACATTGGAAAGGCACCCCAGAAGGAACTTCATCATGTTTTCTACTAGTAAAGGCACCCCAGAAGGAACGTCATCATGTTTTCTGCATTATAAAGGCACCCCAGAAGGAACTTCATCATGTTTTCTGCATTGGAAAGGCACCCCAGAAGGAACGTCATCATGTTTTCTGCATTATAAAGGCACCCCAGAAGGAACTTCATCATGTTTTCTGCATTGGAAAGGCACCCCAAAAGGCACTTCATCATGTTTTCAACATTGGAAAGGCACCCCAGAAGGAACTTCATCATGTTTTCAACACTGGAAAGGCACCCCAGAAGGAACTTCATCATGTTTTCTACATTGTAAAGACACCCCAGAAGGCACTTCATCATGTGTTCTACATTGGAAAGGCACCCCAGAAGGAACGTCATCATGTTTTCTACATTGTAAAGGCACACCAGAAGGAACGTCATCATGTTTTCTACATTGGAAAGGCACCCCAGAATGAACTTCATCATGTTTTCTACATTGTAAAGGCACCCCAGAAGGAACATCATCATGTTTTCTACATTGTAAAGGTACCCCAGAAGGAACGTCATCATGTTTTCTACATTGGAAAGGCACCCCAGAATGAACTTCATCATGTTTTCTACATTGTAAAGGCACCCCAGAAGGAACATCATCATGTTTTCTACATTGGAAAGGCACCCCAGAAGGAACTTCATCATGTTTTCAACACTGGAAAGGCACCCCAGAAGGCACTTCATCATGTTTTCCACATTGTAAAGGCACCCCAGAAGGAACTTCATCATGTTTTCAACATTGGAAAGGCACCCCAGAAGGAACGTCATCATGTTTTCTACATTGGAAAGGCACTCCAGAAGGAACTTCATCATGTTTTCAACATTGGAAAGGCACCCCAGAAGGAACTTCATCATGTTTTCTACTAGTAAAGGCACCCCAGAAGGAACGTCATCATGTTTTCTGCATTATAAAGGCACCCCAGAAGGAACTTCATCATGTTTTCTGCATTGGAAAGGCACCCCAAAAGGAACTTCATCATGGTTTCTACATTGGAAAGGCATCCCAGAAGGCACTTCATCATGTTTTCAACATTGGAAAGGCACCCCAGAAGGAACTTCATCATGTTTTCAACACTGGAAAGGCACCCCAGAAGGAACTTCATCATGTTTTCTACATTGTAAAGGCACCCCAGAAGGCACTTCATCATGTTTTCTACATTGTAAAGGCACCCCAGAAGGAACTTCATCATGTTTTCTACATTGTAAAGGCACCCCAGAAGGAACTTCATCATGGTTTCTACATTGGAAAGGCACCCCAGAAGGCACTTCATCATGTTTTCAACATTGGAAAGGCACCCCAGAAGGCACTTCATCATGTTTTCAACATTGGAAAGGCACCCCAGAAGGAACTTCATCATGTTTTCAACATTGGAAAGGCACCCCAGAAGGAACGTCATCATGTTTTCTACATTGGAAAGGCACCCCAGAAGGCACTTCATCATGTTTTCTCTACTCAAAGGAAACCCCAGAGTGCTCCTTATAATGTTTTCTCCACTGGGATGCCCACCCTAGGGGGTACTCCACGACTGCACTTTTTTCATACTCATCAAAACATTACCCCTGCTTCCCTCCACGGAAACATCTACATTTGTAATGCTTAGTTCTCAACTCAATTAGTCTGGGTTCCCTTCAATGTGTCAGCTATCTGTTTATAGAGAAGGAAAAACAACAAACACTGAAACTAATTCTTTGCAAATCAGTATCGATTGGAAAGAAGAAGGAAGAAGCGCCTAACAATGAGGGGAATAAAAAGTAATCAAAGAGGTATATTTGTTTGGTACCCTTAGCCAGGATACGGGAGGCAGGTTCAAATCTATATGTGAACATCACATCTCGTGAGGAAGATGAACAGTGATTTTTGGAAAAGGATGACTATTTAGGGGAAACCAGTAGCAAGGTGAGTAGAAACAGCAGGAGGCAGGAGTGGAACAGGAGGTGCGGATGCAATTAAAAGCCAGGGTGACAGGTGAGGGAGGACTCTGGGTGATTAATGCCCCACACGGCAGACATTTCACTTTTCATAGTTGTTACTACCTTTTTCTGCCCGCTGTTGTATTTCAAAGTTCTTTTGCTGCAGTGCATTGAACTACAACATGAGGCTTCTGCATTAAAGGGATAGTTTGGTCCTAGTATTACCTACGGTGGACGGCGGTCGACATGCCCGAAGTTTAGAGAAGCAGACACGAATAGCAGCACAGCAGCACAGCAATGTACCTAATATTCTGGACTTGAATCAGAAAAAAAAGCTAACTAAACTGAATAATCAAGGCAGCGGTAGACCAGCAACCCCTGTGTATCGCGAGGTAGTAGGTCGATGTTCAATAGATCTATGATATATGATATAGGACGCAATGGCTTCAGTTCCTCGTCGGAAACAGTTGGCGAAGTAAACCGGCAGAAATCTTCTTAAAAAAAAGCTGAAACGTTTTGTCCCTAAAACCACAGCAGTGTCTTCTGTAGTAATGCACTGACTATAGATACATACGTCGTACATCCTGACTTCTGGAGACCCAAAGCATGCCTTTTTAAGCAGAAAATATGAAGACTGAACCATCCTTTAAATATAAACGTATTTTTTAATTGTGGGAACCATCCTGTGGCTTCAGACTACTCGGGGAGGTTACTGCACTAGCGATATAAGATGGAATCAAATTACATGAGCACACAGTCACATTGAAT
This sequence comes from Cyclopterus lumpus, assembly GCF_009769545.1. NCBI lineage: Eukaryota > Metazoa > Chordata > Actinopteri > Perciformes > Cyclopteridae > Cyclopterus > Cyclopterus lumpus. The sequence continues at coordinate 21,394,390 of NC_046972.1, read as the reverse complement.
TGGTTTTTCACACTTAAATGGTATTATTAAATAACAGAATAAAGAGCCGCAGAAGCCTAATTTGTGTGCTCGTTTGTTTTTGTGTATTCTGCTTGCTTAATCTGTTATTTCCCTTCACAGTGGGTTTGAGCAGTGGCGCACACTGAGAGACATAATGACTGCATCTTTGTGCCATAATCACCGGGTGCTAAAAAAAATAAAAAAATAAAACTATTCGTTGACTGAAAAACAAGGGGGGGGGGTTCCACCCAAGCACAAGTTTGGACAGAAACACACGCACTTAGAGACCAGTGCACACACACACACACACACACACACACACACTGGGAGCGGTGAGTGAAGTCGGCTTTCATGCGATCATTGATCTGTCCACTCTGCTGCTTCACAGCCGGACAGAAGGTGAAAACAGCACTTTTGTTTATGCCGCCTGTAAATGTTGAGCTCGTGTGGCCAGAAAACGGGAGCACAGAAGGCCACGTCGATATAAAGCCAAATGGCTGTTCCTTGCTATAGTCCAGGATAGTAGTGTGTGTGTGTGTGTGTGTGTGTGTGTGTGTGTGTGCCTCGACTACTCAATGGAAGTGCTGGAGGGAAAATGAGGTGAGAAGCAAAATCTAATTGACATGGCTCGCAAACAGGATTAGTGACTGCGGCTCAATTACCAAAATGAAGATCTAGCGATTTGTTGTAAGAGAAAAAAGGTAGCTGTGCTTCTATTTGGCTGATGCTGTGTTTTTTTTATTTTATTGTATTGTCATGACGCCCCCTGTGGGCATACTATATTTAGTAAACAGTGCACAGTCACCTTCATTCACTTAACTGCCTTCGCCAGTTGAAGGAAGAAAGATGTTTCTATGTAAAGAAATGTTGGCTCACAGATTCTCCTCCCACAGTGAAGGCTGGAGGGAACATGTAGTGAATACACTCTTGCAATCAGATTGGAATGTATATATATTAAAATATAGCATACGTATAGAAATGTGGGTGTTGTGAGATTAAGGAATCAATCGAGTTACATATCAAGTGAGAACTAGGGGTTATTTTTCACCGCGAAAGAGTTATCTTTCATGCAAAGTCATGCAATGTTTACTTAAGACACACAATAAGTGACAACTTACCAAGTTTTTTTTACAAAATGATTTTCATATTTTAGGGTGTGTGGGGGGGGGGGAAGACAAATCCCTGGCTCCCTTGAAGAATAACATTGCGATAAAGGGATGGAGCGATTCCTTGACACCGGCATGGCGCCGTCAACGCCACGATGCGAAAAAAAGTCGCGCGTTAATTAAACAGTGTTCGGTAAGCAAGAACGTACGAGTTAAAATACGTATAAAACCTGATATCGGCGCTATCGTCCACACCACGACTGAGACCACGTTGCTTAGCAGCGATCCGATCTTAAGTACCAATTACTATACAATGTGGAGAAGGTCCCAGGGGAGCTCTTCTCTCGGAGTGAAAACTTACCTATTCCCAGAAACACACGGCGAGCGCGGTAACAATAAGTAGCCGTGGAGGGAACTGCCTATTAGTCAGCTGCTGTCGCCCTGATGGAGCAGCGACAGGGATATTGCCGCGGCTCCTGCAGGGGAAGGAAGACAATCCCTCCCGAGGGCTCGGTGGTAATTCAGAATAGAGCCGTCACTGACACACGAAAAGAAAGAACTCCTGCTGGACGCCGCTGCACGTCGGGAATGGAATTAAACTCGTATCGCCGTCTCCGACGAATAGAGACTGATGAATACAGAATGAGACCGGACGAGAAAAAAAAGCCGGACTGCAGACTGCAGGGGCGAGGTCATGAAGGGATGAGGGCGTAAGGATTGGGGATGAGTGCGATCGCACAGCTGGGGGAGGGGGTGGGAAAGAGGCTCAAGGTACAATATCCAGATGTGTCTGTGAAGAGAGCGCACAATTGATTTCGTGCTAATAAAGCATTCTGTTATCCCTGTGTCTACCCAATGATGAGCCTGTTATAGGGAAGGGAAGACAGCGTAATCTGAATCTGTTATAGCCAATCTATATTATTATTATTAAAAACAATGCCCTGTTCCCACCGGGCATTAGAATACGTCTCGACCGACCCCGCGCGATGGGATGCAATCAAACACGTTGGCCGGGTTGCACCAACCAGGATTCATTTAATCTGGGAGGAACTTGTTTTGCCAAATGAATGGAGCGATGCGCCCAAATAGAGAGAACAAAAAGAGACTCCCTGTTGGTCCAATCTTCAGCCGCATCATCATAAAGCTCGGGTTGAGTTTGCCCCTTCACTTCCCTTCAGGAACTCTTATTTTGCTCAATCTTTCTCAAAAAGGCAGACATTTAAAAAAGTCAAACCTCCTCAAGCAAAAGCTCAAAGTTAATACTGGATCCCTAATCTAGGTTTCAAGCCAAAACTAAACTAATGTTTAAAGAGATGTTTGAATTGGATCTTTCGTAATTCATTGTTCTATGAAATGAAACTAGGAAAACCTTGTTGGTGCAACTCAATCATTTCCGTTTTTCTGCCGGCGGGACGCAGCAATATTAATGTGTTTTTTGTGAATCCGGATGCATTTCATGAACATCAAAATTTGTATTTCCACCGAGACGCACGTCAATGCCACGTCGGAACCGGGGTACCCGAAGTCAACTCCGAAAATGGTTTCTGAAGACGAGCCAGAAAGAAAGAGCCAGAGGGGGGAAAAAAGGGAAAAAAAAACATGAAATAGGTGGAGTGCTGCAGTGAAGGGAAGGCGGGTGTTGGTGGTGGGAGGTGGGGGGGGGGGGGGGGGGGGGGACGTGTGGCCTGTCAGTGGGTCACTGCGCGGGGAGTACAATCAGAGGGAGGGGGAGTGGCGCATCATTATTCAGAGTGCGAAGCCGGCAGGCGAGAGGTAAACCAGATGATGGAGGCGCCGATGATTCCCCTGCATCCCCTCTATTGCTGCCCCCCCCCCCCCCCTCGACTCCACCTCCGTTAAACCCCCGAATCTGGAGTGCGCAGCAGCGGGCGCAGCAGCGGGCGCAGCGTTACCCATCACTATCGCCGTGGGGAACATGATGCCGCATTTACCCTTAAATCAGAACATGGCGGGGGGTCGAGTGAGCTCATTGGCTTGAGTGTGTGTGCGTGTGGTTATATGCACGTGTGTGTGTGTGTGTGTATAGTGTGGAATATCCGAGGTGCTGTCTTCAGCGAGCTTGTTAACGTTAGACCAAATCCAGTAGAAATTAAATTTCCAATGGTTTGAAACTGAGAAATGCTGCATACGACCAGTTTCCTTTAACCTTTTTGCAAAAATAAACAACGAATTATATATATAATTGTATATATATATATATACACTGAAACATATTCAACACAACTCTGCTAGATGTATTTAAAGATGTCAAACAGATATCTGCTCATCTGCTTCTCATCTTCAAAGATAGGTGCGCAGACTAAGTGTAACAGGCCGCTCCACACGATGTGAAAAGAGATGAATTGAGGAGCCGGCGCTCTCATACATAACTCGCATTGTCTTTGCATCAGATCTTCGGGAGCCAGAGGAATTACAGGCTACGGCAGAACAATTAGGTCTGCCTCCTGTCCAGATGCTATCGGAGCTGCACACAGTAAACAGGAGCAGATAGGACCGAGCCCCAGGAAGTGAAATGAATCACAGTCTAAGTCTGATACAGATGCTCCTCTCTCTCTCTCTCTCTCTCTCTCTCTCTCTCTCTCTCTCTCTCTCTCTCTCTCTCTCTCTCTCTCTCTCTCTCCAACACAGATAAAATCAAAATAAACTCTCACGCTTACGTCCAGCCAAAGAGTCTAATCTGCCCGTTTCCAGTTGGCTACCTGTTCTCTAAAATGGAAAAAGATCTCCAGACGATATCGTCCTCTGATGAGCTTGGCGGCCTCCGTGTGTATTTAAGTGTGCGGCAACCGTGTGTCAGCGCAGGTGTGCGATTTTTGGAGACGCAGAGACCGCGTGCCTGAATATTTGTTTCCCGCGAACGTTCACCGCGGGCAAAAAGTGGGGTGATATGAAGATGACATGTGGGCCGACAGACAAGAGCTGAGATGTCCAGCTGTCAGGTGGCAAACTGCTGGCTCACAAGCCAGATGGGCACGGCACACTACACACACACACACACACACACGTATATATACACACACATATATATATGTACATGTGCAACAAACCCTGCTCTTTGATTGAGAGTACACAAGTGAACTTCCTCCCTAACACACGCACAACGGCATGAGGTAATGATGTGAACATGAGGCCGTTTGAGATTCCCTCTCTGCCTTTATGCCTTACACAGTCTGTCAGTGTGTGTGTGTGTGTGTGTGTGTGTGTGTGTGTGTTGTTTGGCTTGCAAGGCTACAGCGGATTCCTATTGCGGGAAATGATACATCCGACAAATGACACACAGAAGTCCCCCATTTGGAGTAGAAGGAATAAAATAAAATAAAAAATGTTTTCAGACCGGGATTACATGCAAATTCTTACAGAATTGAAATGTGAGAGAGCACGAAGGCGAAACATCCGAAAGAGCGGCTCACATCCCCCCCCCCCCCCCCCCCCCCCACCCCAACAGACATCATCGCAAAGCGAAACGCAGTTTGCACCACATTATGATTTCGTCCCCGACATCAGCGACGCTTCATGAATATGAGTAATGTTTCATCGCTGCTGTGAAGAGGCACTTCCACAGTTGCACGGGTGGGGGGGGGGGGGGACGCAGTTGTAGACCTGTGAACTCTGTCATCCTTTATTGAAAATGACATGTACTTTTAGCACACATCGCTCCCAGGCTGCTACCCCCCCCCCTCACTGTCGGTTTTAAACGCACTACAGGGAGCACTCACTGAAAAGCAGAGAGAGCGCTAAGGACACACATAAAACACAAAGGAGCGCACGGGCTTTGATTGTGGTGCATGAAACACACTTAGATACAGATACTGTACACACACGCACACACACACACACACACGCACACGCACACAAGCTGATTTAAGAGTCTCCCGGGTCGTCCTTTTTCCGTACAATAATCCTTGTTAGAGATGCAGAGGCGTTGTAATGACAGCCATAACCATTTCTGAAGCAGTTAGTCTTAGTACCACCTCAACCTCCCCGAGTCTGCTGGGAGGGCTACTTCACACACTCTTTTATTGCCTTCATGACCATTAGTATCTCCATTTTATCGCTGTCATCGTCACCATTTACCTGACAAACGCAGCCTCAGCAGGATCTCTCTCTCTCTCTCTCTCTCTCTCTCTCCGTCTCATTACAACTTTCCCACGTTTGTTTCAGCCTCGATAAAACTGCTTGTGTTCAGACGGAAATGGCCGATAGATTTATGATTTATTTCGCTGATCCACGGGACGCCATTTTGAATTTGCTTAATTTAAAAAAAAAATTTTAAAACGTGTGTTTGCTCGTTTTCCTTCACTTTTGTGATTACATTTAAAAAAAAAATTTTTTTAATAAAATATATTTTTTTAATATATATATATAGATAATTAAATTGTTTTTATTCAATAAGCATTTAATTATCCTTATTTGGACATCATGATAGGAACACTACTAAAATATGAAAGTGATCCCATTCAATCCCTGTTGTGTTGCCGTGCAGTTTAAAGGAGGTGCATATGTGTATTTGGGGTTTCTACTGGAACACGTGTACACACTTTAATGCACTCTAAAAGTAAGCTTGTTTTTTATACAATATACCATAAGTATATTATACTTAATATAAGTGTAATTGCTTGTCTAGACGGCAACTTAAAAAAAAAAAACAGCTTACGCACCAACAGACAAAATCAATGCTAACTGCGCCTGCTGTGCTGACAGGCCACTGCCCCCCCCCCCCCCCCCCGTGGACCCTCGTGTCTGGCCCCTGGCCCGATAAGCGCTGACGTCCAGAAACATGACACTGTTGTGATGGACACGCGTTTGTGTGAGTGTGTACTGTACATGTGTGTGTGTGTGTGTCCTCTGATCCATCGGAGGGATTGCTGTGTTAGTGTTCAGTGTGCGGTGCCAGCGGGTTAAGGCCGGTCTGGCTTGCATGTCTCGGATATCCAGGATATAGACCTCCTCCACGGCTCCGTGCCTTCACCGGAGCTCAGGTGACTTCTGGAGACAGCGTAATCCACATAACACCTGTGTCCCCGCGGCTCTCAGGGCACTGGGATTTCCTCTAATGCACGTGCTCTGATGTGTGTGTGTGTGTGTGTGTGTGTGTGTGTGTGTGCGCAGTAACAAAATGCAATTACAGAGAGATTAGAAGCAAATGATGTGTCGGCCCCCCGGAGTGACAAACAAAGGCCCCCCCCCCGTTTACCGCTGTGGAAACGGTGGGTCTCCGTTAACGTCGTGACGCACCTTGTGAAACGATGGCGGTTAGGTTGAGGCAACAAAAGCACTTAGTTAAGGGTGAGATGAGAGGGCGTGGATTGGCTTAAAGGTAAGTGTGAAGGTAGACGTAACGTAAGCTAGGAAGGAAGTTCTGTTACCGAGCGGCGATCGGAGATGAAATAGCAGCCCGAGGTTCTTTCTTGCGTCCCAATATGTCGCCGACGGCGCTGGATGCAGGAAAAAAAACGCATATTTTTGCCGATTTTAGTCGATTAGCGATATCTCTTCTGTGAATGAGCAACCCACTCAAAGACCCTCATAACGCTAAAGTGCATTGGCACACGGAAGAGACATTTTTAGTTGTCCGTTCGACAATATAGGTTTGTTTCTCTTTATATTTTTCTTATTTTACCATTTCCAAAAGTGTGGACAGGTAAATTCAATACAAACACTTTCAGCGCCACTCTGGCGCCCATATCAAAAAACAAATCTAAACTAAACTCACACTAGATATTAACTCTGGCCTCTGCTGGTGTGAGGACAGCTTCCGAGAAACAACCGGGTCGATGAGAACAACGAGAGCAAACCAGAGAGGAGGAGAGGAGCGACCTTTTCACATGACAAAACCATTTGAGCGATTATTCGTATACAAATATTCATTATTGCAGCTTTAAACTCGGGGCATACGTCCACCGAGCTGGACGTATTAATGCCCGGCATTAGCATATCGGGATGGATAATAAGTGGGCCGACCTTAAGAAGATATGCTATAGGAAAACCCTGCACATCGGACGCTGTTGGAAACTGTATGCAGTTTTATTTATGTATGTATGTCTCTGAGAGAGAGAAAAAAAGTTATTTGAAGTCCTATAGAATCCAATTGCTTTTCATTTTTTTTCTTCTTCTCTCTTCTCAATCCCAGAAGCCAGAACGGACTCTAATGAGCAACTGTGCTGCCGGCCTCCTTTAGTGAAGCAGGAGAAGACACGCCGTGTTTAAGATAATAGATTCTCCATGTCGAAGGTGGAATGTTTCGCCTCAAGTCGTCCTTTCTGCTCTCTCTCTCTCTCTCTCTCTCTCTCTCACCTCCACATTTGGAAAAGCCTTGGAAGTTCATTTGATTGACAGCCTTCCCGACAAGTCAGGTGTTGAGGCGGGCTGCACGTCATCGCCGCGTCTCACTCCAATACTCGCCGTATTCAGCGGGTCGCCGGTGTCATATTCACATATTCAGAGGCAGCACCACAAACTTCATCTGATCACACAAGAGCAATGTTGCTCCTGCAGTTGAAGTGGCCATGTTATTACGTTATTATTAGCTCTAATACAAAACATATAGCAACTATTATAACTATTCCTTATTTAAAATACATGTAGATGTAATCTATTTTCTTTATTACCAAGCAAACATCTTTCACGTTACTCTCACTTACACCAGTTTGACATTACGTTCCAGCTCCAAGATACCAGTTACCTAGGATCACACACACACACACACACACATGCACACGTACACACATACACATGCACACACACACACACACACACCCACATGCACACGTACACACACACACACACACACACACAGACACACATGCACACACACCTGCGGAGAGTATCTGTTGTGGTACGCCATTACGCTCAAAATGAATGCAGATTGGTGTAATTAAAAAAGGAATCAAGGTGTCAATAGATGACCTTTTTGTTTTTAGGGAGTGGAGACGTCGCCCATTTCCATAATTTCTTCAGTTGGGTGTGTTTTGTTTTTGTGGTCGGTGTAATATGAATAGAGGTGTCCTCAGAATTGAGCTGAGAAAAGCACACAAAAAAGGTAAATTAATCTAAATTAC
>NC_046972.1:21368705-21381205 GCF_009769545.1 Cyclopterus lumpus | reverse complement strand
GGCGGCGCAATCGGAAGCCGTCGGCAAATAAGTCGGCACTGAGCGAGCACGTCCTCTCTCACTCTCTCACTCTCTCACTCTTTATCCACTTTGATCTGCCAATATGGAGCTACAGGGCCTTTTTTTGTTGTTTTTTTTGTTCTTCTCTCCTCCGTCTCCTCCTCGTTTAATCGGGCGTATATTTGGGGAAGTTTCTGAACGCGGCTAACGAGAGCGGGGTGTTTTTTTTTTTTAGCTGGAGGGGAGGAGGAGCAGAAAGTGTTCGGGTTGTAATTTCACACCGTTTACGCTCAACGGCAGCTGGGCGGCGAACACCGAGAGGAATGTGACGTTTTTGTGTTTCTGAGGAATTTGGCAAATGCGCACAGAGAATTAGAACCGTCAAGGGTTCAAATCCCAATTTGATTACCAGTGTGTGTGTGTGTGTGTGTGTGTGTGTGTGTGTGTGTGTGTGTGTGTGTGTGTGTGTAACTACACTGTGCACAGTTACCGCCGTGTGTCTGCGAGGGGGAACTGAGATGTTCGGGCCTTGGCATCGCTCCTCTTTAATGAGCATCTCCGGAGATGGCAGGTGCATGTTCAGCCACACGTTTTGTTTTTTTTACAAGCTCAGCAATAAACGGGGCCCGGTCCTCTCTCTCCCACTGCAATTACCGCCGTCATTAGCAGAATCACATTATCAACAACATCCAAAACAAGAACGATATTGCTACTTAATCCCACGCACAAAAAAAATAAAAAAAAACGCAGCTGAAGTACAGGCGTCAGCACACGCAGATCTATCGGCGCAGATTAACAATGAAAGAAGAAGAAGAAAGAATACAAATATGAAATCTGTTGTTCCTGGTTTCCTGATGTGTTTCTGGCATGACCCTCCTAATGGCTTCAGGCTCCGTTTTTTTTTTTTTTTTTTAAAACAAACATTTACATAATCATCCTTACTTAATAGTCCTTGAACTGTCTTTTATTTTTTTATTTTAATGATTACAATTTTGGCTTGGTTGCCATCTCATCCTTATTTTCTCCTTTTCCCTATCAATCCTGTTGAATCTTTATTATCATTATCATTCGGTCATTTAAGTTGCTTTAAAAAGCGGTGTGACGGGAGCCTCGGCTTTGCTGCTAATAAAAGCAGATATTTGTAGCTGTGCATCCCAGAGTAATGCTGAGTGTGACTGACCGCCCCCCCCCCCCTACCCCAAAAAAGCCCCAGACACCAATAGGTGAGCACTATTATTATGTTTACTCTTTAACGCCGCAGTAGCAGCAGGGGAAATCATCTACTCTGTTCTCTTTCTCTGCTAATGGCTTTTCTCTCTCTGGCTAAACTTTGTTCCTTAAGACTATGGATAACAAATACCTCCCGTGAGCTGCTGGGAGGGCCCTTTGAAAGCCAAACAATGGACACACTTGGAATTTAAAACTCCAAAGGGGGACAAAAAGTTCTTTGTCGTTTGCAGAGGACCTTCATCAGCTATTTCAAGTATTCAAGGGAGAGGCGAGCGAAGAGAAGGAACCACGGGGCGGGATAATTGCTCGCCGTGCATCCTGCGGAGATGTGTGTGTGTGTGTGTGTGTGTGTGTGTGTGTGGATGGTAGGGGTACCTGTCTGCATAGATAAATAGTCCTCAACGAGGGGCAGCGAAGTGAGTGACTTTGGCGGATCGATCTCTGATAAGCTTTAAGTCTTTTTCTTCTTCTATATGTTTGCAGTTCGCGGCACTCGTCCAGACTCCCGGGGGGGTTCGGTGTGAGAGAAGCGCCGGTCCGCTTCACCGAGTTCAGAAGTACATGAACGCCACGGGGATAGAAAGTGAAGTTCGTTGGTTCGGTGGACCTGCTCGCCCAGCTGGAGACGCAGAAAGCACGAGCGGCACTAGCTTCCCCCCCCCCGCGTGGTCACTCCTAAATGGAAGATCACACAGCCGCTCCACAAGCCGGGTGGTGGTGGTGGTGGTGGTGGTGGGGGGGGAGTTGAGGTCTGATCCGTGTTTTTTCTCGCCCCGGAGGGCTGCGTTGGACCTCCATTTTTTTTTAAAAGAGCGGCGGGGAGCCCTAATTGCTTGGCGGGTCTTCCTCGAGACGCGCGTGTGTGATGGCGTTCGCTCCCGAAACACGGACGTCTCGCGGAGGCAAATTAAGGGGCACTGGCAGGGAACATTGGGCATGTGTAAGACAACTCCCCCCCCCACCCCCCCTCGCGTTGCGATGGCGGTACGATGAAACTAAAGAAAAGAGGCCGCGCGGCACATTAATGCCGATCCACTCCGACTGCTCAGATACTGCATAAACCCCGGTTTAATCAAGTCTAATTGACGAGATTAGGAGGACTCGTGTATGTTAATGCGTCGGCAAACACCAGAACTGGAACATGCATTGTCCCTCAGGAGGGTTTACACTTTTATTTCCCCCCCCCCCACCACCCACACACTCTTTGCTGTTAGTGCTTGTTAAGCTGCGAGTCAGCCCAAGACAAATATGATAATAGCGAGTGGATTAAAATTGGTCGCTACCTCTTAAAAAGTCATCTGGCGTTTATTCATGAATGCCAACATCAGATTCGGAGAGAGGGAGGGTTAAGGGGGGGGTGGGGGGTAACGTCAGGGTGCGCGCATTTTTGTAAACGGGGGGGAATAATTAGGACTTGTTGACGTGTTTCCAGCTAATTGGCGGCTCATTTCTCAATCGAATAATATATTCCGCGCTCTCTCTCTCCGGGCGGCACGATGGAGACTTTGCCTATTCAATTTGCACCAGAGCTTTAAAAAACTTTACACTGCAGCCACTTCCTGTCTGAAAACTCTGCCCCCCCCCCCCCCCCCCCCAAACAGATAAGAAAAGCATCTGACAGGCTAATTAATAATGAAAGCTATACCCTCCACCCCGGAATTCTAGCGCCCCCCACCCCAATAGGATTTCTATTAATGTTGATTGACCCCGGCTCACTCGGTGCCCCCCCCCCCCCCCCCCCCCCTGTGCCTGCTTAGGTGCCAGTGCAGGTTAGCGGAGACACGAATAACTCCCGGCGGCCATCAGCAGTAAGAAGTAGGGCACGCTCCTCCTCTTCCCACCCTGCGCCCTCAATCCCCTCATCAGCATGGCTGTTAATATTTAATTATACAAGCTTCATTTTCATACTCTCCAGCTGAAAGACCGCGAGGAGGAGGAGGAGGAGGAGGAGGAGGAGGATGCGAGGTGCAGGGGACCACGATGAGGAAAAGTTGATGAAATAGAAGGAAAAAAGGTTAAAGAAGAGACGATGAAACACTGATGTATAATACGTCCATCTACACCTTCATTACGTAAAATCGAGATAAGAAAACTTGCGAAATGTCCATTTTCTTTTTCACTGTTTCATTGTTTCCATAAGATATAAGGCATGTATTATTCCCCTAAATGAATACCAGGCTGATGTCACGGCAGTGCAATAATCCATCCTCCTAATACACACACACACACAAAAAGGGCTCATTCCCGTATCCACTTCCTTTTATCGGTTTGGCTCGCTGGATGTACTTTAAAAAAACTTGTGTGTAAAGTTCAAACTGTAAACTACAGATAGCTCAGCGTCGGGGCAGAAAGTTTTCTTATCTTTTTGAACCGTAATTAACTTTAATAACAGGGGACGGTTGGCTTTCTGCGGCTCCCGGTGAATGTTTCTCGGTTCATGTTTCTCGGTTCATGTTTCTCGGTTCATGTCTTCTTTTCATATCCCACATTATCTGACAGAGGAGAGCACTTTACTGACCCAAACGGACACATTAGGCCCTCTGTGTTCCTCCTGTTTACATTTCATACATGACCAAGTTGGACACAAGCTAATGATGAGAAGGTTAAAAGGCGACGTGGCCATGTGGAGTTGACGTGTACGCCGTGTAACGGGAATCTATTCCAGAAATATAATATAAAAACTGGCATGTGAAGCGTCTCGTGTTGAAAATCCATCCTAATATTAGACCTTTGGGCTATTTCCTTTTTAACAAATCTTGTAGGAGTGAGATCCCGCAGATGAAGCGCATTAATAATTTATGCCCGAGCCTTTTTATAGAGCACAGCCCTCGAGATTCATAATGCTATTCGCATTAGGTTTCAGGAAAAAAGTTAAAGTTTTAATAAATAGGTATTAAAACTTTAACTGATATTAATAGCGCCAATTAAAGCGCTCGCTGTGGAGATATGCATCATTTCTGTACTAGTAGACTGGAAACCCTCCCATGGCTCCCTGTGTCTTTCACTCACTTCACCGCTCTCTCCCTAATTCTCTCACACACACACACACACACACACACACACACACACACACACACACACACACACACACGCTCGCGCACATTCTCCATCTCACTCCATCACTGTCTCCTTTCCAAATTAGACATAATGCACAGTATTGACACTCCATTGAAGGGATTGTGTGGAAACATTAACATCTGTGCAAAATCTTTTATGGCTGTCGTTAATAATAATAAAAAAAATAATAAAAAATTAAATTCAGTCTGCCGTAAACGCGCGAGACGCAGCATTTTTTTTTTTATTTTTTTTTTTTTACTCCACCTCATCATCCATAATCAATTCACGGGACATTACGACGACGCGAAGGGGGGGTGGGGGGTGGGGGGGGGGGTGATTGATGAGCAGTTTTGCTTGTCTCCCACATCATCGTTTCCCTCCGGTGTGCCGGGTCGAATGGTGTGTGTTAGTCAGCCAATAGTCGTTCGTTTTCGGTTTATGAAGTGGAACCTGTGCCCGAAAGGCATTAGCGTGTGCACGTCGGGGGGGGGGGGGGGGGGGGGGGGGGGGGGGGGGGGGGGGGGGGGGGGGGGGGCATGCATGTCGGGGGCTGTTTTAACCGCGGCTCTATTTCACAGGTGACTGGAGGTTCACTGCTGGTTGTAAGCAGGACCATCGCCACGGATTAGTAGCACTGGAGGGGAAATCTCTGTGGGATTTCTCTCTCTCTCTCTCTCTCTCTCAGTCTTTTTTTTGGTTTGCTCTGATGCACTGATATACTGTACCCGCTGAGATATGTTGGAGAGTGCGTTTCCTTTATTCTGAACACAGGACTATAGAGAAAGGGTTGACTCACATAGCGGCTACTGTGTTCTCATATGTGTAGGGATTTACCCCGCTGCTTGGCTACAGCTAACAATGCTAACGAGTGTGCTCACACGAGCTGTCAGAGAGGAGTGAGATAGTAGAGTGTGTGTGTGTGTGTGAAGCTCGAGGAGAGAGAAGAGGACGCCGCTACGCTCCAGTGATTCCCGATGAAATTGATTCTCATACCTCCAGAGATCTCCCATTGTCCCCCCCCCTCACCCACCACCACCCCTCCTCCTCTCTCCCCTCCGTGCCCCACCTCTATTACATACCTGTCCAGAGGATGAATGATCTACACATTACCCATGAGCACCGCTGACCGGTACACGCACCAGCGACTTTCCAGTGCTCCGGGACCTCGAAGCTGGTGCAGAGCACAGTGAAGGCAAGAGGGAAGAGACACCTTTTAGAGATGAGAGGGAGAAAGTCAAAGTAACAGGGTGTAAGAAAAGAAAAGAAAAAAGTGGGAGGTGTGATTAGGGCAGCAGATGGAGACGTGAAGGTGAAGGCGAACGGGGATAATAGAGTTAGTGTATTGAGAGGAGGGCGGGGGGGGAATGAAGGATGAAGTACAAAAAAAAAAAAAAAAAACGATTAGGGATTCCCGCTGAAAGAAATGAAGATCAGATGGAGGATGAGGCTCAGGGAGCTGGGCGTGTGGAGGGGGTTAAGCTTGGAGGGAGGCAATCAGGACCGGCGGAGGCCGTGCCTGCAGCTTCAGCCCCAGTAGTTCACCCGCTGCTCTCCCCGGGGGACAGGTGTCACTTGTGGGGAGAAAGAAAAGAAAAGAGGGGGCAGCCGCTCTAATGAATGGAGCTCTTTATCTGAGGCTGAGGGGCGAGTTATTACCTACTGAGTAGACACTGTGGAGCGGGTACGGTACTGATCCTCAGAGGCTGGGAAAGATCTCGACTACTTCTCTACGGATTTCCTGCCCGGGAGATGTGGTTGTTTCAAAAATCATCCGAGCGAAGCGTCGAAAAACTTCTCTTTTTAAATCAATTTTTCTTTTTTACGAAATAAGGTCATGCGAAAAAAGGAGGAAAGTAGGGCGTAATTTCCCTCTTATGATCACTGGGGGGCAAGTTTAATTAATTCTCTATTGGATTAAGACTACTGGAATTCATAAAGAAGATTTAACAAAGGTAGAGCCCGTGGGGGGAAATGTCAACAACCTCTCGCAGCCCGACGGCCCTGTGCCATCAGCACGGCCGGCGATGACTTGTTGTGCACGTGTTAACCCCGGTGACAGAGCGACCGTGACCTTCTGCTCGTGAACGCCGCAACCTTGCCTCTTGTGGAGCCAACGATTGCAACGATTAATTCAATAACACGTTGTTGAAAGCACATTATCGCTGCGATTTACAAGAGGGGGAGAACTCGCTACAAAAAGCGATGGATTCCTCAACACACACCTCGCTGTCATTTAGCAGCGTGCAACCCCCCCCCCCCCACTCCCACTCCCCCCCACGTACCATCCTCGACCCTCTTGTTCTCCGGCTCCGCGGGGGGGGGGGGGGGGCTCAGAGAAGCACCGGGTCCCCCGACGCCGCCTGATGGCTTTAATTGGTCTCCTCTGGAGCGGAGCACGAGCTACCCGCTAATGGAGTGATGGTTGGCGTACGCTTGGAGTGTTCAAACACACACACACACACACACACACACACAGATGAGTGTTCCCACGCTCACCCCCGTGTACACAATAAATGCGCCGGTGTACAAAGTAAGCATTTATTCCACACGGGACCCCCCCCCCCCCCCATCTCCGCCAACCCACCTCTGTGCATTCAGACCATAATCCATAAAAATAAATAAAAACGATCCCGTGTGAATATACTTTCCCCACACATGCGACGTTGCTCCCTCCAGCATCTGGCTGTTGGATTGCTACATGTTAAAAAGGTGGCGTTCAGGGACCATTTCCCACATCCAAGGGCGGGTTGAGGTTAAAAAAATAAATAAATTTTTTTTTTAAAGTGAACGAATGCCACACGTTATAAAGCAAAGAAAAGTCTCTCTCGTTCTGCGGTTTTTATCTAATGTGGCAATTCTCAGAAATATTGAAAATGTGCAGAAAGAGAGTATCGCACGTGAGTTATTGCAGAATTATTGTCGTCGCTGATGACTAGAGGAAAAAATAAAACCCAGTCTGTGTCCACGGTGTGTCCACGAATCATGAATCAGAAATGTTGAGCTGCAAAGTTGAAAAGTAAAGAAGAAGAAGAAGAAGAAGAAGAAAAAAGTCTTGTTTTCCACTGTTTTCACTCTGGGGAACGATTATGGATGTTATTATTCTCCCGGACAGATGCTGTTTGTACTGAGTAGAACATCTCCAGAGCTTTTGGGAGATGAGAAGAAGGAGAGAAATAAACAGACAGACAAACAGACTGTGAAGCCATTGGCGGAAGTACAGCACATGAACCTCCTCTTTATCTAATGAGCATTCGACAGACAGAGACCCCCCCCCCCCCCCCCCCCCCCCCTCCCTTCTCATGTAGCGCTCAGCTGGGAATTACAATGCAGGAATTACAACAGGGAATTGAGAATAAAAAAATAAGAAGGAAAAAAAAAAGCAACATAAACACACCCGAGAACTCCCTGTCGTCTCAAACAGACCTTGAGAAAAGTACATGAAAGACAGACCAAAAATAAATAAATAAATTGTCCGAGGGTAAACGGGAGGCAAAGTCAACGTGCGAATGACTTATATATATATATATATATATATTAAAAAAAAATGTAAAAGAAGAGTATACAGCGGGAGCGTGATCTCATGTGTCTCCATCAAACTCAACACATCCTCTGCACCAGCTGTCACTCTATTTGCCTCCCTCTACTGTCACCTATAGCATCAATTCCACGCTAATGCCGCGACCAGGTAGGATAACGGTTTACGGGGGGGGGGGGGGGGGGGGGGCGAAGATTCTCCCTCATCTAACGAGCGTTGCGTTTTGTTCTGCGGTGACTATGTGCAGTTATGGTTTGAGTACAGTATATCGGTGCCACCGTTGGCGTCGTGCCAATCCGGGTTCCTAATGGGCTAAGCAGTGTTTACTTTTCAAAGACTTTTTCCACATGAATTATTGATGGCTGCGAGCTGATTTGTGCTCGGAAATTAGCCCCGGAATAATCCATCTGGGCCTATCTGGCTTCCTAGGTGCCACGTCTCTCTCTCTCTCTCTCTCTCTCTCTCTCTCTCCAGGGTAAACAGGCTGACTGGAAAACGTACGTAGCTTTTTTTTTTTTCCAGTAATTTGTTATCCGGATTCCCGCTGAGTGGTTACTTAAAAGTGGCACCAAAAAGCTTAAGAAGTCAGCGCTACGGGACGGTGACCAAAAAGGGCTTCTTTTTTTTGTTGTTGTTGCAAGACATTCATGGGTAACGACAAACGAACACATTTACAATTATGTTTCTTTGGCGATCATCCCTTCGTTAGCTCATTATAATGTGATGTGTAAATCTTTTTAACCCTTCGCTTCACGTCCTTTCTTCGCCGATTACGAGATTTCCTGTTGTCTTCTCGGGCCCCGAATAATAAGGAAGTCTGAACTATGCTGGAGGGGGTAGAAGTAAGACATGACTTCTACATTTGAGAAGTTCTTCCCACTGGGCTCGCATGAGTGATGCCAATTTGTCCAGCGCCCCCCCCCCACCCCCCCACACACACACCCCCGATTCCTTTTTTCTTGGCCCTCGTTGGTGTCAGAAAACTTTGCATCTGAAGTTTTTGGTAAGAAACTCTTGGACGCGATCCATCCCTCGGACAGAAATGAACCGAGCGAGAGCGAGAGAATAAAAGGCACGTTTTTTTTTTTTCCTCCGCAGTCTGTCAGAGGCGAACTGGCTCGCCGGTCTTTTTTTTTTTTTTTTAGCTTTTCAACTTTCTTATTCATTTTTGGCATTAAAATACCCATCTGCCGCACACAAAAAAATAAAAAAATAAAAAAAGAGAGCCTGCTTATTAATTAGTGAGACTGCGGAGTCAAGAGATGAGTTTGTCTCATTATGGAAATCGGTATACGAATATCCACAAACTCGTGGCTAGGTGCGTTTGAAACGTAAATTGGAGGAATGCAAAAAAAAAAAAGGGGCGAGAAAAGGTTTCAAAAAGATAACGTGGGATCTAATGGGTGCGATTGTTGACGACTAATGTGGCTCAGGGTGTGTATAGCCAATGGTGGAGGAGTCATGTTTCACAAGGGGTTTCTCAGGTGTGTACTGAGCAGAGTTTGATGTACTCTAATGTACTCTCAGCTAATCCGAAGCTGGCCCATACCCGAGGTGGGGGGGGGGGGCATGGGCGCCGTCCTGCTGGCTGCAATATGCCACCCGCCTTCCCCCCCACCCTCCCATGGCCGCGCCGGGGGCTTCGAGCCGGTCTCCGTGTGCCGGCGCTTCGTCAGTAAACAGACAAAAGATGTACGGATCACCCGAGCGACTCGGCGCCCCCGTGACAAATGTGTTCCCCGGAAGACTTATTCGCTCCGCGCTCTAATCTTCCGGATACCTGCCACCCGGCATCAGATACAGAGCCGATGCACCTTTTTATAAATGGAAGCGCTACCAGAGAGAGAGAGAGAGAGAGGTTATGATAAGCCGCCGTCTATCTCGACATCAGTCAATTACACTTAGGCTGTATGGATGGCCTGCAGAACTCCATCCACCAGAGCAATCAGCGTGGCACCCCGCTGAGCAGACTACAGAATATCAAATTAAGCTCATCCGTCAAGGGAACAGGCCGCTCTTCTCGCATCTTAATTGGCAGCCGAGGCTTAAGAACAAGATTCTGTAAGAGAGACCGGCGATCAGTTTACCTTCCGTCTCCATTCTTTCTTTCTTTCTTTTTTTTGTGTGTGTGTTAAGACTCGTCTGCGCCTTCATCTGCTCTCCGTCTCAGCCTTGAGAAATGTTTCCACGCCCGGGCGGCCCTAATGAGTCCGGGATGTGGGGCTGCCGAGGCTCCGTCTCTGCTGAGGTTGTGCCTTTATCTTTATATCTTCATTACCCCCCCCCCCCCCCCCCCGGATAACGCAATTGGACATGTCGGGCAAAAACGGAGAAAAAAAAAAAAAACGCACCGTCAGCCTTATTGTGAGCAATACACGACCGATGTCTTTTGTCCACCAATCCCGGCACAGAGATTCAAATGATGCTCGTTTCCGCTGGCATTTAAATCCTATATATCACGGACCTTATTCGGAGTTAGTGGTTAAGATCATGTCTATAGCGGCCCCCCCCCCTTTTCTCCTGCAGCACAATAGAATTAAATAAATATATATCATATTTTAAAGTCGAATGAATCATGGTGTCTAGAGAGTGGCAGGAGCAGGACACGGGAAAGGAAACCAAATGCTCTCCCAGTCCGGCGAATGAGTCCCACTTCTCACTTCTCTTGGAAGCCGTGGGAGCGGAGGTGGTTGACGGTGGCTGAAAATACAAATTCAATTACAGTAAGAATGGCGGTGTTTTCTTTGTGTGGGCAGCCTTGGACCGCCGCAGCGGGAAAAAAGAAAAAAATATCTTAAAATGCAATTTCAAACTTGCGTGGCGAAAGAAGAAGAAGAAAAAAAGCCCATTTATGAAGGTTGCGAGAGTGGCTTGTCATTCAAAGTCATCTTGCACAGACTTGTACTTTACTGCTACTGTGGTGAGGGACTCGGGGGATAAAGGGGGGGGGGGGGGGGGGCGGGGGGGCGGACGGACTCCAGCGTCATCGGGATACGTCGTCCAGGAACCACGAATGTCAGGCCGATCCATCCACTAACCGTTCACACATCAGACTCAGAAGCTTTTGTTGCTTTTATTACATTAGCAACAATCAACACATTTGTGTTCCTTTACAAAAACGACAACATTCACGACGACGTGCCGGTTCTCCGACGCTGAGAACCATTAAAGTAAAGTAAGGGGGAGAACGTACGAAATCAAAGTACATCGGAGCGATAGACAAGCGATCAACAAAGATGCGAAAATCAATCAAGATAATCGCTCCAGCTGATAATAAATGACGTTTTGCGACGTCACGTTTTCATAAGGACGCGAAGGAACTTCTATTTTTTTAATCATACTGTGTTTTCTGTTCCCGTTAGCCGGCTTGTCGTTAACTGCTGTCGACCACGAGGTCGACAAACACAGGAAGGACAATAACAACATATTGACAATAGTTTAGTCTATTTGGGGCTTAACATAAAGTATTCTTGAAGTCGTCAAGGTAAAGACAATCCTCTTTATGCAGTGCCAACACTTATAAAATCTGTTTGAGTTTAAGTAATATGAATAAAAGCGTATTTAAAATAACAACAACTGTCACACATCAGGTGCATTTTGCATCTGCGGCAGCTATTCTTGACAACTAAAGAAAGAACAGACACTATTGCTTGTACTCATACATTATAATGGTAATATTTAATGTTTAGATATAGCTTGTGATATTTAAAACAGTATTAATTCCAACAGTGTAACAGTAACTCCTCATTTACTCCTTCCAACTAAACTACTATCACAACTAAATGTCATACAGTCCGAGAGGAAAGTGTAAATAAATGTATTTGATAACAATAAGGTACAAATAAACCACGAGGGGTTAAGAGACGGGTTTTAGGTAACGACCAGCACTTCCTGAACTCTGACATATGTAACATCATAAAGGTGGTCTGGACTGAATCAGTGGGGCATGATGAGGTTTTAATTGCATTATAATTATTTTTTTTACAGAGCCCAGACTCTCACTAGACGCATTATTTGACGCCCGACAGTCGACTTGACGTTGAGCGTCGTGTCTCTTGACAAACTCCTCCCACTCGATGGTGTCAGACCGGCTGCAGATGATCCCATGAGGATCTACTGCATTGTGATTACCAGTTACCGATGTTCAGAGTCAGTCTGTGGGCATCTCGAATGGCTCCGATGTGCCAAAATAAACCAGTAGCCTAGTTGTTGCCCTTTTTCCTGTATTCGGGTGATAGAAATCCCTATTTGGATGTGTTCTCTGTAAGTCGGCTGTCAGACGCTGTAGCCTTCAGCGAACCGGTGAGTTACCAAACTCTCACAAGAGGAGGGAGGAAAAGTTGAAGGTAAATTATAAATAGACTTAAAACTCTCTGCAAGCTCCAGGCAAAAAATGTAACATGGAGAAACGGTCAGCGGTCTGCACATATATATAGCGCCTGTCTACCTTAACAGAGGAAGCGATTTGTGTGTACACACACACACACACACACACACACGCACGCACACACACACACACACAGGACGGAGCTGCCCATTGGGTTCATCTTTTTTGCCCGCAGGAGCCAGATGCCCCATATTCCAAAAAGAATGAACGATTACAGCGTTTGCATCAATCATCGGCTCAAATTAAGATTTGAGCCTTGTAAAAAAAAAAATATATATATATATATATATA
>NC_046972.1:21358809-21368205 GCF_009769545.1 Cyclopterus lumpus | reverse complement strand
GTCGTGTTTCCTGAAAGAAGCACACGATGTGTTCAAGGACTGTCGGGAAAGTTAATAATCTGACAATAATGTCCCAGCTACTGGCTTTGATGAACGGTGTATCTTTGGGTGATTTTCTTCTTCTTCTTTTTTTTTTTAAAGAAAACATGCTTTTCAGAGGATTGTCGGCTACGACCAGCACAGATAATGATTGATGAACATTATTAAATATAGGAGAGGAAACGCATTTAATTATCTATTTGTCTATTTTGGTTTTCTGGGATGTCGGGAGGATGCAGTGGTGAGAGCCCGTCTCGTGGAACAGCGTCCGCACAACGACCGCACAGCGACCCCACAACGACCCCACAACGACCCCACAAGGACCCCACAAGGACCGCACAAGGACCGCACAAGGACCGCACAAGGACCGCACAAGGACCGCACAACGACCCCACAACGACCCCACAACGACCCCACAACGACACCACAACGACCCCACAAGGACCCCACAAGGACCGCACAAGGACCGCACAAGGACCGCACAACGACCGCACAACGACCCCACAATGACCCCACAACGACCGCACAACGACACCACAACGACCCCACAACGACCCCACAACGACCGCACAACGACCGCACAACGACCGCACAACGACCCCACAACGACCCCACACCGACCGCACAGCGAACGACCGCACAACGACCGCACAACCACCGCACAACGACCCCACAACGACCGCACAACGACCGCACAACGACCCCACAACGACCCCACAACGACCGCACAACCACCGCACAACCACCGCACAACGACCCCACAACGACCCCACAACGACCGCACGCCCACGCGTGCGATAAGATTGAGTCGTGTTGTCACTTTCGTGCTGCGCATTAGCAAAGACAGGCGAATTCAAACGGGAAATATTGAAAGAAGGAGAAAAAAAATAATAGAAATGGAGTTAAAGTACCTATATTGTTACAGAGGTAGGGGGGGTTGGCGTCACATGAAATCCTGCAGACTCGAGAAATCCACTGTGTTGAATCGTGCCGCTTTCTATATAAAGCTCCCGCGCCACCCGTTCCCTCACAGGGACGACCACCACTTATAAATCCTCTGCCTGTGGGCATCGCTGTGGAAGAGAGTTGTTGTTGTTGTTGTCGTCCCCCCCCCTGTCACAAAACTGCATCGTTGGTGCTTTTGATGTTTTCTTTTTGCTACGCGCAGTCAATAAGAGGCCGAGCAGGACAGAAGATGTCTAGACCCCCCCCCCCCCCCCCCCCCCCCCCCAAAAAAAATATAATAGTAGATAACAACAGATTGTCTGTCGGCGTGACATTTCCTCGAGCCCGTGCACGCAAAGTGAACGCATGGAGTCGGTATTGAGTTTGAGTTCCTTTAAAACACTCGGGGGGGGGGGGGGGGCACACAACCGCCTCAGGGCGAGCAAAAGAGCGACAAGGTCTGCTACCTGAATGTCTAATTCAGGGGCCCGAGGAGGCCGAAGGGAGACGCGACCCACTCCGAGCGCCGCAGTCAAAGCCGGTTCAGCACTTCAAGGTTTTTTTCCCCCAGTCGGAGGAATGCATTCAAGGGAGGGAAAGAAAGGGAAGGTTTGAACTGTAAAACGTCTCTCTGCTAGCTAGATTACAAATACAGATGTGCGTCTGGGGAACTGAGCAGGAACACTCTTAGGATGCAATTAGAGACGTCCTCAGACAATCCTCGGGACTTTTCCTTTCGCCGTTGCCAGGCCTCTCTCTCTCTCTCTCTCTCTCTCTTTCTCTCTCTCATAATATCCATTTCGCTGAAAAAAAAAAAAAACGTTGAAAAGATATCTAAATAGATGTATTTCGCTGCGGGTTCTCACGTAACATGCGTTTGTCTCGCATTACTGACACGGTGCACTGAGCCTTTACTTTAGTTTGTGAGGTCAGATCTGATGCAGGAGAATAAATCCTGCTGCACACCTGGACACAGCAGAGGCCCATCGTCTCACGAATGAAGCCTTAAATTGCCCGGCGTGTGGAGATAATCGCGACCGGGTCGAAATAGAAAGAGCAAAACAGCTCGACAACAACAGATCATAGTGAACGAGTCCGATTGAAGCTCGGATGCAACACTCGCGGTCTTGGAAAAGCCGGCGGACTTCCCGGTGTTTTTTTTTGTGTGTGTTTTCTTTGGGCCCTGACAATCGAACGCTTCTCTCTCACTCTCTCTCTCTCTCTCTCTCTCTCTCCATTCTCACTCAGGTGCAAAACCAGTTTTCAAGGTTGAAGAGGGAGACCAAAAAAAAACTATCCTATCGCAGCTGTTCTTAGAGGACTATCTGCTCTCTCTCTCGCTCTCTCTCTCTCTCTCTCTCTCTCTCTCTCTGCAGGGAGAACTGTAGCACTCCCACGACGGCGAGGAACGAGGAAGAAGGATAAGACTGAGATGGCAGGGAGGCTAGCAGCGATAAATAAAAAACCTTCGAGGACAACAAAAGAAGACAGGAAGTCAAGACGACCGAGACATATTTGCCCGGTGGAATGAAGACAAAGATAAATAAAGTTGGGAAAAGAAGGGAGGGAAGTGTCACGGAGGATGAACGGTACACAAAAACAATACAAATGTACACGTGTTTTAGCATATAAACAAACACACTGAGCGTTTTCCAGTATACAGAAAAAGACGCATTGGTAGACCTCAACAATTCTCTATATTTCTATTTTTGTATGCACATTCCTTTCAGAATCTAAACATGACTCTTTCAGTGGACTGTGTTTACAGTGGGATCTAGACACGCCACTATCTAGGGGGGGGTTGGAAGAGTTGGCCAGGAACCGGCTGCTGTCGGCCAGAAGGCCGCGATGGGGGAAACACTAGCCGGCCGCATCTGGAACCGTGCAGAGTTTCAATAGCGGCGGCTCGTCTTTCTTCCATCCAGAAGTGAAGGAAACGGAGAACGATGAGATGCTGTGATAAAACAAAAAGTAGTCATTACTTCAGCTTGCTGCCCACTCCTTTGCACGGTTCGCTGCATTGAACTGACACCCACTGGCACAAAAGAAGAGAAAAAAGAGGATCGTAGGATGATGCAATGTCCCCGTTGTGTTGCTTTTAAATAAATAAAAGCTGATAGGACATTAAACGGATGCGCTTAATTGTTAAATTACTAGACGTGTACACAAAATAAATTGAACACGAGCTAAATAAATAACCACAAACATCCCCCGATTGGACCTTTGGTGCTTCCTCTTTGGTTTTCTTCCCTCCAATTGACAAACAACAGTGACACCAGCACACTTCATAAAAATAATGTGCACTGCACCAAAGTCAACCACTTGAAAGGTCTCCCCCCCCCCACCCCACCCCCCACGGAGTCTTCTGGAAACTCATTTTATTCACCGCATTAAACCCGTTATTAAACCGCGGCCAGCTTGTCCAACGAGTACAGAGCCAAAGCTTTTAAGCAAATGGCAGTTGTGTAAACCTAAAATGGCAACGATGGAAGTCAATTCAGTAATAGATGAAAGCCATTACAACATTGTCATTAACACGGTTGCTGGAAAATGCAATTAGCACCCTCACTCCTGCTTACGGCAACTGTGGGGGGGGGGGGGGAGAAAAAATGACAGAGGGACCCGAGAGGATGTCGCACTCCCCCGAAAATACAAAAAAGACGAGATAATCGAGAGGCTGAACAAACGATTGAGTTCAAATCGACAACTGAGAGATGTGACGAGAGGAGAGAGCGTCGACAATATCGCCCGAGTCCATCAGCGTTGGACTATTTCATTTTAGGGTGCAACGTGTCGCACTGCAATCAAATGGGGGGCAGCGGCTCTGCTTCTGGGTCCACGCGATCCAACTGTACCGACGTCAACGTTGGTCAACGCCAACGAGCCATCGTTGTGTTCACGGTGCCCGCGAAACCTTTCTGATAGCTTGTTTTTTTACGAGGTCAGATACAAAGTGGAAGAAGGAGGCGGAGAAGGTCCTCCCCCCACCACCAGGAGACTGCTTCCTTCAGACCGTCAGTTAGCGGAGCGGTAGCAACTCGAAAATAAAGCAATAAAAAAACACCGGGGGGGGTGGTCTGATCCTGGGGGACTCTCTGACCCGGATCAGCAACACTTTCTGTTGCCGTGACAACAGTTTGGACCCGGTGCCAGCCCGCCGAGAGACTCCCGGTGCCGGTGCATGAGACGGCTGAATTTGAGTTGCTGCAGCTAACCGCTAACTGAAGGTCCATCTGCCGATCCTGTCAATCCCAACAGCTTCTTCCCTGCCACAGTCAGAAATATGTGTAATAACCCAACATATCATGTGCAATATGTGACATATTAATACTATCTGTAATTTAAAACTGTATCCAAAACTGTACATATTAGCACCGTTCATGTTCTTGTACATATTACCACCTTTCTGTACACACTACCACCTTCTGTGTAGTGTTTTTCTTTTATATCTTTCTTATTATAATGTTATTTCTAAACTGTTGGACTCAGAGAGCCCTGCACAAGATTTCCAATGGCAACTAAAGCCTTGAAACTTTGTTTATAAATGTTTATGTTTTTAAAGGGCCAGATCCGACAGGTTTCACATTAAAGCCAAAACCAAAACACGACCCTTTGGTTACCCCCAACAACAACAACAACAACAACACATCATGTCCATCGACTGTAAAGTGGGCCGGCTAAAGGCTACCGAGCAATGAAAGAGAAGGAACAATGGAAGACGGACTTCTTTTCAGGATTCATTCCAGCCGCTAACGTCGTTTGACTTTCACAAAAGACCAAAAAACTTCTTCTTCTGTTGCGTCAATACATTCAACCCGCCTTTTCTTTTTTTTTCCTCCTCCAAGGTTCCGTTGCTGCGAGACCGCGTTCGTCGAGATGTTAGTTAAAAGGAGGACGGAGGTCACGGCTAAATGAATGATAGGCATCGCTGTCGCTCAGCAGACTTTCAGCAGGTCTCCTTAGAGATAACAACCAGCTGTCTCCCCCCAACACACTGTTGTCAAGGTCACTCTTCGGCTTATTATGGGCACGCTGCCGCTCCTCAAAGCCAATTATGAAAAAATCACAAAAAAAAACCCTCTTGTTCCTTCGGCGATGGATGAAGTAACGACTTTCTTTTTTGTCTCTTAAAGACATCTCGTTGACCCAACACCTTACATTTAAAAAGATCTGTGTTAATATAATGGACTTTCCTTTTTGTTCATCAGCAATAACAAGAGAGATCTCACCATTTGCTGAATGTGCTTCCACTTAAAGTTACTGAGAGGAACTTTTAACTGCATATGAAACTGTTTAAATTCACGACCTTCGCGAGTAACCGAGAAAACCCGAGCAAGCGGAAAACACTACCTCTCCCGTCCACAGGGGCCGCCAGAAACGACGCAAAACGATAGTTCCTTGTCGTGGCTTGACATATATCAAGGGCCCAGTTAAACAGCGAGCTGTTACAGTGTATCGCGTTGGAAGGTGTGTTGTTCTTGTAGTCGGCTGCCAACGGCGTCCCAGCGCTGCGCTCCGGCAGCAGACGGGAGGGTAATGAGGAGGCAAATATGATTAAAACCCTCTCCTCAGGCTGCCTCGGACCTGCCATTAGAGCAGCGGACACTCCTCACGCCTAATCCATCACGCTGTTTAGCTCCCGCAGAGAGCGAGGAGAGGGGGCGACTGTTTTGTTCACGACGCCGTCAAACATAAGTAACACTACGGGAGGCTCGCGCTCTTTATTAAAGATCTGCCACCCCGAAGCCCCTGGGCCGGGGGGTCCCCGGGGGACACTCTGGGTAAAAGACGGTGAAATCCTGGGTACGGCTCAGGAGCCAAACGACTTTTCTTTTTCTTTCTTTTTTTTACGGGCTGCTTTTTACCGTCGATCTAAAACCACTCACAGAAATAAAGCGAGGAACATTTGCCCCGGTGACAAGAGATTATCTTCCAAGAAACCTTTCGGTGAGCGAAAACAGCGTGCGCCAGAAACAATAAATTACACAGAACATTTGCATTTGATAACAGATGGAGATCATCTCACGAGATAAAACACACTGGGACGGCGGGCACGCTGCACCACTTCAAATCGATTTACCCGTCTCTCGACTCCCAACATTAAACAAAGCCGATGCGGCGAAAGAGACTCGTGCCGCACCGGAATGTTCCAATAGTTTAATGTACAATCTTGGAGACAACGCGCGATGCAGATGTGGCTAATCTGCTCCTGTCCACCATATAACCCCCTGAAGACACAGAGGAATCACGGATTACGGCCGGAGAGGAGCCGCGGAGCCCCCCGAACATGTCGGATTGTTGTGCAGAGCCAGCAGGATAATCATCAGCAGGAAGCCTGTGGAGAAATGGGGCATCGTGTAGCCCTCGGCCCTCTAAGCGAGCCCTGCAGACCAGCTGAAAGATGCTGATGCCCCTCTTGTATTGAGGAAACGAGAGGCAGTTGCGAGGGCTCCGGGTTTTCTTTTCTTTTTTTTTTTTTCAGACAACATTCGAGGCGCGTGGACGTACGTACGACCTGCAAATGGCCGCCGCGGCCGCCGCTGATGCCGGGTGCTCGTTGCGAACAGGGAGGGGGGGGGGGGCAACCCTCGAAAAAAAAAAAAAGAAAGTAAGATTTATGGATTATGATGCAGGGTTCAACAGATCGGCATCTTTCCCCCCGTCAATCAATAGGAGGCGCATTAACAATGTATTGGTGGACTGGCGAGTATATCGATGTTGAGCTTAATGATGCCGAGTGCCTGTGGATTCTGCACACTGTGAGCGATGAGGATCACAAGGCGAGCGCGTTTATTTATACCCTTTTTTGCCGAAAAAGATGTCTCGCTATTGGGAAAAAAAAATGAACGCAATCATTTGTGACGGATGAAAAACATACGAGGACTGCGGGAAAAGGTATCGTGGCATTAATAAATAAAAGGTTTGATTTCCAATTCTTCCGATTTTTTTTCTTCCCTTTCTCTCTCTTTTCTTTTCCAGCACCGTGTTAAGACCACGGAGTCTTGATCCGTAGAGATCAAGGGATCATTGGTGTTAAGCCCGGACAGCTGTTGTTTGAACCTTCAAATTCTTCTTTAAAAAGGCTTTCGAGTGGGTTATTTGCACCATCACTAATATGATTTTTTTTTTAAATGACCTTCATTCATACGAGTGGTCCGTCCTCTCTGCTTTGAGCCTAAATGAACACATTGAGTATCCAAAACGATGTTCTGACTGTATATACACCATTAATTAGACGTGACAACAGTTCATAACCCGGGGCCATCACGGCTATTTCCCGACTATTTCCTCACAAGTCTTCTGAGCGTGCAAAGGAAGATGAACCTCATCGGGAACGACCATCCAGAGTGCCCGATCGGTGGTGTCATTGAATAATATTGTGATTATGGTAGAATCCGTCAGTTGATAGCAAGAAGGCTCCAAAACACGGATCAGCGATTGATGGGAAGTTGAGGGCCGCGACGGAAAAAGAGGGGTTTGTTTTACAGCGATTACCGGAACCAGAGCCAGATGTTTGATCTGGTCCAGGGATCCTCCTCACTCCATGTAAGGGGGGTTCATAATTCTATTTTTTTCTTTTTCTTTTTTTACGGCCTAATGTCGGCGAGCCAAGCATGTCACCTTCGTCGGGGGTGGATCTCGTGCCGCTGCCGAGCCAAGTTTCCCATCGGAAATATGTAGTGGGTTGAGCATGTGTGTTGCATTAAGGACACAGAGAGAGATGAGAGCAAAAAGTACAAAACCTTAATGTTTTATGACACCCAAGGATGCTTTCATCTCCTCTGCACTGACACGCAAACACGTGCACGCGCACACGCGCACGCTTCAGCCGCCAGTTGCAATTTAATCATTTCAGTCGAGCGTCGCGTTGCTTGTCCGACCG
Source organism: Cyclopterus lumpus (assembly GCF_009769545.1). Classification (NCBI taxonomy): domain Eukaryota; kingdom Metazoa; phylum Chordata; class Actinopteri; order Perciformes; family Cyclopteridae; genus Cyclopterus; species Cyclopterus lumpus. Next base: position 21,360,338 of record NC_046972.1, on the reverse strand, counting down.
AGCATATCTTTCCATCTCTTTTTACTATTTATTTTCCTTTCCTTGGAAGGGAAATTTCTATTTCAATGTGTGCGTGTGCTCTTGTCGACTTTTAGGGCAGCGCTGTCTGCACTTCCTGCTTCTGTTTCCATAGTGACTGCGGCGGAGGGCACATTTCCTTTTTTTTGCCCTGATGGACTCTAAACTAACGTAGCGGGCCAACGATGACACGCGGATCAACTCTTGCTGACGGCGGCGATAACTTTCTCTTTCCCGAGCCTCAAAAACTCCCCTCTGTGCCCATATCTATATATATATTTCCATTTTATTTCTCGTTCCCCACATTTACATGTAAACATGTCTGGCAGTGATGGATATGCATCTTATATTCTGAAGTGCAGAGCGTGTCAGCCGGTGGTGAAATATCTAGTTACAGGCGAGAGTATAATCATCAGGCTTTCTGGTGTGCTGTCAAAACTGCAAAAAATAAATAAAATGGAGCCTGCATGCCACATGCACAGCAGTTAATAATTCTAATCCGTAGCTTTTGCAAGAGAAGCAATGAATCCCAAGAAGGAGATTTACACCTCGGTACTGCAGGTGCTATAAGACATATTGACATGTCACCTGTCTTCACCTCCACCCACAGACCCCTGGATGACCTATATGACATTTGTTGCCAGCCTAATGAATTTGCCGTTATTAATTATTACCCCCCCCCCCCCCCTGCGCACAGAACCGCGTGCTGCAGGGCACTAATGTGGAAACACCAGTTCCTTTTGAAGTGGTAATGGTATTTAAGGTGCGTGTCATTTCCTGGCGATAGCGGATGCGGGAGAGGGGGGGGGGGGGGGGGCGCCCCAGGGTGAGCAGGATAAGGAAGTGGGGACTCTGGGCTCCCCCCCCTTCCCCTTCCCCCCAGCGGCGCCCCCGCTCACCCGTCCCTGCTATCGTAGCGGGCTGATAAAGGAGCAGGTGCGGTTGCCGAAGTGGGATACCGATAACACCGGCAGAGGATGGTTGTCCTTTAACTGCCCCCGAAACACTGAGGCTGGGGTGCGTGTTCGGAGTCGCTGGGTTGATTAGAGCAAAACGGGTCAGACTGGTATCTGAGGGTGCCGAGGCAAAATGTGAAAGCATGTCGCATTTTTTATTTATTTTGTATGCACACAGCATGGGAACGATACCATAGTGTAAACATCTGGGTCTGATTTATTCAGATATTTACCGAATATCTTACATTACATTACTTTTCTAAGCATTATAAGGCCCACCAGGATGCTACAGTGTACTTTTATGGAGTACCGAGGCACACACATAAAAGTACACTGTAGTATTTCTCAGTACGCACTCCAGGGTTTGCGGTGGAGCTTTCGGGTGTATGTAGGTGGCTGTGAGGATGGATGGCAGCCTCCGTGTCCTCTAAAGTCTCCCGTTGCAGGCCGCGGCCGAGTTCACCTTCATCTATCAGCGGCGGCGGCGGCGCGGCCACGATAACTCATCTTCACCTGCACGACCAGATATGTGGAGGCGGAGGGAGAGGAAACCAA
>NC_046972.1:21343809-21353809 GCF_009769545.1 Cyclopterus lumpus | reverse complement strand
AAGAGGCGACGACCCTACGATGAATGCATATCTTCGTCGCGGTGAGGCGTGAGAGCCACAGAGAAGTGTCCTTTGCTAGTAGGAAACAGAAAGGACGGGGCCTGACCCGCTGCCTCTTTTCTCGAGCAAACAGAGTTCGTAGGAAGACGAAGGAACAGCTGGACAAAGCAGCGGTGGGCGATGTCTCTCGTTATCCGACGTGCAGCTGAGATGAAGGCTCACAACACAGCTGGGCGCCGAGTGGCTGTTGCGTCATCAATCGAGGGGCCCTACCGTATTGATGAAGTTTGTATGCCTTACAGATGGCCCACTCGTTTCCACTTCAGTCATGTTGCCGGTACGTCCACGTCTGTCCATGGGACCCTCGAAGATATCAGGCATTGAAATTGTCCTAATTAGCGTGCGAATTGGCCAAAAAACATGTCTTGTGCAGTCCTGGTGGCCTTCGATCATTCAACCCAATACTTCGCTCAAGAGCAGCTGTCAATCACAGATGTCGGCCGTGATGCCACACCCTCTGTTTTTTACATCGGATAACGCATTCAAACCGAACTTGCGGTAAGAACTACATGAATTGATAGAAACCATCTTTGGAGATAAATCTATTTTGACGTGGACTTTCGGCACCCATCCGCCAACATTAAGGGGGCGGGGTTTGTAATCTATACCGCAGCCAGCCACCGGGGGGGGCGATCGAGAGTTTTTTGGCTCCACCTTTGGGGAGCTGTCCCGTCGTCCATATTCATAATGGTTGCAATCAATAGCGCAGAATTTCCTTTCGGACAGAGGACAACATTCAGGATGGTTCCAAATCAAAATCTCACTATACGAAAAAGAGCATATACTGTAAATGCATTTTTTTTCCAGTGTAATTTAAAAAACATTCTTTTAGGGTTATGGGATGACACCATCTCAAACAGGTGCATCACCTGTCATAGACAACACTCTGGGTTCATTCAGATGATGTTGTTGTTGTTCAATTTACTTTTCTGGATGAAAGCTCTTATCCACAAAATGACGCTCTAAAGCTTCCCGAGGTTCAGCTGGTAAAAAGTGCATAAAGATCCCGAGGCAATAAGTGATAAAAAGGAGACACGCACAGCGTAAAGAAACCCAGAGAGAGTTTGCAGGACCTGGCTGCAGTAATACAAGTGTGGTTTGTATACAATATGTATAAAGTTAACTTTACTAGAAGCTCAGTTTACATAAAGGTAAAAACATGAAGTTTGACCAATCCCGATGGGCTTAAAAAGGGAGTAAAACTAAAAGGGATTCAGGACACTTGAGCTACAGCCGCCTGTATGAACAGATGAGCACATTGACTAAAATATCAATCGCAATCCGGACTATTTATTGTTGGTTTATGTCAACTACAAATACAGAATATGTGCGAATGTGTCGCTTTATGTTTTATCCGTATGCTTGAAGACATTTTGCTTTTATAACGAGTTGGGTCTCCGGTGGTTTGCGTAGCGACCGAGACCAGGTGGCGTTCAGCATCAACCGGTAGTTGGATTCACTTAAGACCAGGGACAGCCATCTAATTTATTCATGTGTATACAAATGCTTTATAATTCATAACCACATGCTCCCTTATGAAATCAAAATGAGAGAACACAGCTGGGCATGTAGGTGTACAGTGCCACAGTCTACTTACAGGCTTGTGTACCTACTGTATATATATATATATATATATATATATATATATATATATATATACACATATTGATACTTAAAATACATCGTATTTGGGTGGAATATGGATTTACCTATTGGTCCTTATTGTGGTATCCAGAAAACAATATGACAATATGAAAAAAGTCACTTGTCGTGATGGAACTGCAGATAATTGACCACTACACTAAGTCCCGCCTTCCGATACAGACTGGCCAATCATAGCGTAGCGTCGGCCAATCTCAGGTGACGTCTCGAAATGTCTTGTTTGTCAGTCCAAAACTTAAATATATTCAGTTTAATATGATATGAAACTGACAGAAGCAGGAATATATACACATTTTAGAGGCTGAAAAGAACATTATGAGAATTAATCAATATTCAAAATAGTTGGCAATTAATTTTCTGTTGATCAACTCTTTGATTAGCCGCTGAATTAATGTTTGTCATTGTGTCTACACCACAAATGTTTATTTTTTTATTCTTACTGATAATCATACGTTTTCAACTGAAAGCCACCTCTCGGGGGGCCATTAAAATGAGGTGTACCGTTTCTGCTCCATTATGATGTTATGATGTAATATGAGCTAATATTCTGCCCATGAAAAAATGCTATGTTTAAATGGATGACGGAAGATGATGGAGAAGAGAGAGGACGTGGAGGTCAGAGTTGGGGTCGCTCCGTGAACCCTTAATGGAGGCTAAGTTAGTGCACCGAGGGGGTCAGCTAATTAAGGGTGGCTCAAACAAGCATAACTCTACCTGAATAATTCAACCTCTCTTTTAGATTATTCATCATGAACCTGCATGAGGGCATAGCACACACACACACACATACACACACACACACATACACACACACACACACACACACACACACACACGCACGCACTTTTGTGTGTTCAATGAGGAAACAGACCATAACATTACAGTTATAGTATATGATTTATGTACATGAGGAATGCTTTTTCTATGGTCGCATTTTTGAAGGTCATTCAGGCACATGGTTAAGTCTTTTCTTGAATAAAAGAAGCGAGTGTCTGTCATATACTTTATGTACTATATATACGTATATATATATATATATATATATATATATATATATATATATATATTACTGCTACTACTACTACTGAGCTTTACAATTCAACACTGACATGTTTAAGACGCGATACATTTCACTACTCAACATGTGATTTTATTTTTTAATTGCTGTCTCGCTACATAATCAGTGGGGAAGTTACACAACAAGTAACCCCCGTGTGTGACCCCCCCCCCCCCATTGACGGTTTGGATGTGTTCCAGCTCGCGATGACGAGGAGCGTAAAAACGTCTCATCGCGAACGACCTCACCCGATAAGATACTTCGAACGCGTTGAAGAAAAAGCTGCTTAAAATTCTACCCTCATTGCACATAAAGCATTATATTAACATCATCGGAGTCTGTATGGCTTCACCTTTTGATCCCCCCCCCCCCCCCTTCATTTTCCATAGCACGGTGCGGCCTCCGATAAGTAATGCAATCTCGGGGAGAAGGTTACGTCTCTAAAACAAGGCAATCATATTAAAAAGCTAATGGATACATAAAATCAAGAGCTCATAGGTGATGATTAATCAACTGCCTGCCGAAATGCAGCCGTGCTCAAATCAGCTTCAGACTGAATTAATCCCCCGAGCAGCCGCCGGTCCTCTCCTCTGGGCAATTTAGTGAGAAAATACAATTATGGCCTATGAGTTACACCTCACCGGTTCATCTCACCTCTGTGTTCCTCCGGTGTGCCAAAACCATGCATGGTTGACTCGGTGTGCGCCTGCTCAGTAATGGCATCATTAAATATATATATATATATATATAAATATATATACACACACAGTTATCAAAATCCTGGGAAGGAACCTTAATTCAATAGCTTGAATCTAATTCACGTCCGTTATCTCGCCACTCAGGGTTCTGACAGTCTGCCGAGCGAGAGGATGGAAACTATACTTCAGGAAGCGCGATAAAGAAAGAGAACACGCCAGGTCTATTTCAGAGAGCTCTTGGCTCTGTTTTTGTGCCTCTTTTTCATTTTTTTTAAGCATAAATCGCGTAGTTTGAGGGCCGTGGGATATTCTCAGAAATCGCCCTTTTCCTCATCTGACTTGAACAAAAACTGTGGCGACATGAAGCCACGCATTTCCTACTTAGTTGCTCATTACCCAGCATGCAGCGCTCCGCCCCAGGACAAGCTTGGCATATCTTTGATCCATCTCCAGAACATACGTGTGTGTGTGTGTGTGTGTGTGTGTGTGTGTGTGTGTGTGTGTGTGTGTGTGTGTGTGTGTGTGTGTGTATGAGAGGCCTCTATAAATCCCGCGGCTATAAACCCTCGCAGCTGGCTGACCGCAGCAGACGGCGACATCATCGCCGCGGTGGCCTTTTACCGATTGTGTCGGAAAATGTTGTAAATTAAAATTGAATGTGTAATAGAATTGAGACCGGCGCTCTGCAACAGCCAATCTTTTTCATCAAAGGCAGTTGGGTTTTTTTTCGCCCTTGAGAGTCGTGAGCGTATGAGCTGAATACATAACAACAACAAAAAAGTGTTTGGGATGCAAATTATGAATGTATGGTCATGAAGAAAAAAGTATCTTCAAACGTCATAGAACAGAATGTACTAGATTACTGGAACGGGATTAAAGTAATTAAAGAGTCCTGTAACTCAAGTCCCTTACATGTGTTATTCTAAATAATATGCATTAATCCACATATGCATCAAAAAGGGTCACAGCACTGGGTTAGGGTCATATCACTGGGTTAGGGTCACAGCACTGGGTTAGGGTCACAGCACTGGGTTAGGGTCACAGCACTGGGTTAGGGTCACAGCACTCACTGGGTCAGGGTCACATCACTGGTTTAGGGTCACATCACTGGGTTAGGGTCACAGCACTGGGTTAGGGTCAGATCACTGGGTTAGGGTCACAGCACTGGGTTAGGGTCACAGCACTGGGTTAGGGTCACGTCACTGGGTTAGGGTCACAGCACTGGGTTAGGGTCACAGCACTGGGTTAGGGTCACGTCACTGGGTTAGGGTCACAGCACTGGGTTAGGGTCACATCACTGGGTTAGGGTCACAGCACTGGGTTAGGGTCACAGCACTGGGTTAGGGTCACAGCACTGGGTTAGGGTCACGCCACTGGGTTAGGGTCACGTCACTGGGTTAGGGTCACAGCACTGGGTTAGGGTCACATCACTGGGTTAGGGTCACAGCACTGGGTTAGGGTCACAGCACTGGGTTAGGGTCAGATCACTGGGTTAGGGTCACATCACTGGGTTAGGGTCACAGCACTGGGTTAGGGTCACAGCACTGGGTTAGGGTCACAGCACTGGGTTAGGGTCACAGCACTGGGTTAGGGTCACGTCACTGGGTTAGGGTCACAGCACTGGGTTAGGGTCACATCACTGGGTTAGGGTCACAGCACTGGGTTAGGGTCACAGCACTGGGTTAGGGTCAGATCACTGGGTTAGGGTCACATCACTGGGTTAGGGTCACAGCACTGGGTTAGGGTCACAGCACTGGGTTAGGGTCACAGCACTGGGTTAGGGTCAGATCACTGGGTTAGGGTCACAGCACTGGGTTAGGGTCACAGCACTGGGTTAGGATCACAGCACTGGGTTAGGGTCACAGCACTGGGTTAAGGTTGTTGTTGTTGTTGTTGTTGTTGTTTTTTTGCGTGCATGAACCTTCGTTCGCTGTTTTATTGCTGGCAACTTGTTGGTAAAAACGTGTTTTTGGGAGAGTGTGTGTGTGTGTGTGTGTGTGTGTGTGTGTGTGTTCATTCTGTCATCCTGGTTCCCGTTCTCTCAGACGAGAGAGGCAAATCCACTCAGAGAAACAAATAGTCCCCCCGTTGTGAGCGTGAAGTGGCCGTAAAGAGAGAGAGAGGGCCGAGTGAGAAACAAAAGGAGAGAGGAAATGAGAGAGAGGAGGAGAGAGGGAGTAAGAGAGAGAGAGCGAGAGCAGGTACTTAGTCGTGAGAGGATTTGCTCTCTCTCCCTCTCCCTGCTATCTAGCCTTTCCCATGTCCCCCCCCCCCCCCTCCCCCTTCTCATTTGCATGCATCCTTTCACGGGAAAACATCCCCAAATTTTGAAGGTTGGAAAATTAATTTCAATATCGCCGCGTATACTTACAACAGCGAATTCTACAGCAGTTTGCTGAGGGAGGATCTTTCACCTGCGATCTGGGCGGGTTACTGCTGTGATTACTGCGATCCATATTCAAATATCAGGGCTTTATGGGCATTGATGTTCGTTAACCTCATTCTGCTGACATGTTGTAGTTTATGGACGCCTCTCTGAGGAAACCCACCAGCACAACACGCGAGAGACGAAAAACACCAACAGGGAGACGCAAATCTGGGACGGAGAGAGACGGACAAAGAAAAGTATAAAGATTGAGCAGATTAAGGGTGCATCGCTGTGTCTTGAGCTTCAGAAAAGGCATATAAGCTTGATTCATGCAAATCAATGTGCACTGTCAGCGTGGCAGACGCCGGCCCACAAAGGCCCTTTTATGCCGGCTGAAGCTCGGCACTCTTTTCGTGATCGCTACAGGGCAATAATTATCGAGCCGCCTATCCAGCCAGTGCGCCGCGTCTCCACGTTACATAAACTGTCAAACCCCCACGTTTTAAATGACGGCGGGGCTCGATAGCGGCGGCGGCGGCGGCGGCGCTGGCATATCTTCCAGGAGAAGAAAAAAAACGTCGCTCTGCTTCATCTCTACTCCCATTGTCGAATTCCATCCCGTCGGCTCTCTCTCTCCCTCCGAGATACCCGGCAAATGGATTCAGTAGGTGGTGATGTGTGTCGGGTGCTGCGCGTAATATAATCCATATTAAAATGCCATAATTGGAGTGTAATTAGAGAGGTAATAAAGTCTGCTCCGGGCGTCTCTGAGCAAAGTGAGCCGAAGAACTTTTCTCCCCGCGAGGCCCTTGAAGGTGCTCTTTTCGGTGTTGCCAACTGATCTCAGATCAGTTTCACTCGGTTTGGAAGAAGACTTCCCCCCCCCCCCCCGAATTACACCCCCAAAAAAATAAATAACGATTCACGACAGATGTATCTTATTTAAAAAAATAAATAAAAGTGTGACAATCAGTCGTGAAAAAGCTCGGGAGGATCGTGTTTTCTTTGGCCCTTTAAATGCATCATTAGCACGGGGGCAGCGCGGGAACACGCGCCAAAAGACACATTCACCCCCGAAAAGACAAGCGCTTCGACCGCGCACGAGGCCCGCGCACGAGGCCCGCGCACGAGGCCCGCGCAGCGACTTCAGCACCGTTTCATCCCGTCAGCAGTAAAAATGCGAACACCTTCTGCTCCGTGTCCCAGATTTGGACCATTTGCATAAACTGCCATCTTAAATTATTCACAGCTGCTGTCTTTGCTTTTCTGACTAATTACATGCGCAGTTCCTGCGCTTTTTTTTCTCGCCACCACTTAGACAAAGAGAGAGAGTCCCGGCGGCTCCCGCGCGAGGTAAACACGCGTGTTCGAGCCCCACGGAAAGACCAGCGATGGTCATCCGACGGGTGATATAAGTTTTCCCACCTCTCTACAGCTCCTCCCCCCCCCCCATTGCCTTCCACTTCTTTTTTTATTACACAGCAGGTCCAAACCAAAACGTTATGATTGAATAAGCTCATTGTTGATTGGGTGGCTCAAAATAACGTTGTTGTTTTTTGAGCCATCTTTAAACACGCGTCCCTTTTTCGGAGTTACAGTCAGAGACGACTGAACACGTGTGGAGCTTATTAAAACTCATTTTAACGACATTAGAGCCCAATGGCGGACGTTTTCCTTCCTCCGACAGGAAGTAGATCACGAGTGCAGCTCTCGACATGTTTTGCGTGTCTGCCGCCGATGTCCGGAGCTCCTCCGGGTCGTGAGAACCGGCACCTTCTTAATCAACAGCAGTGCATCGAAAAGGCAACTCCGCCATTTGCATCCTCGGGCGTCCGTAAACACTCCGCCAAATTGAAAACGTGCGGCCGCGGCGCATACGCTCGCGACTCTGGAGGTAATTTGGCAGAAAGCTCGGTAAATCAAGCCAAGACACGCACGTAAACAAGAAAACTAACCAAAGGAAATCAAACTGGTGTAAACACACGTCTGTCGCTGGAGAAGCTCAGTGGTTCCACGGCCAGACAACGATCTTCTCATATACGTCACACGTCCAATACACGGGTATGTTACACACGCGTACGTCACACAAATACGTTACACGAACACGCGTACGTCACACGAATACGTTACACGAACACGCGTACGTCACACGCGTACGTCACACGCGTACGTTACACGCGTACGTTACACGCGTACGTTACACGCATACGTCACACGCATACGTCACACAAATACGTTACACAAATACGTTACACAAATACGTTACACAAATACGTTACACGCGCTTACGACACGCGTACGACACCCACGTGTACAAGACACACACGTACGACACACACGTGTACAAGACACACACGTACGACACACACGTGTACGGCACACGCGTACAACACACACCCGTACGAGACACACGCGTACAACACACACCCGTACGACACACAGGCGTACAACACACACCCGTACAACACACACGTGTACAACACACACCCGTACAACACACACCCGTACGACACACACGCGTACAACACACACGTGTACAACACACACCCGTACGACACACACGTGTACGGCACACGCGTTCAACACACACCCATACAACACACACCCATACAACACACACCCATACGACACATACGCTTACGACACACACACACACACACACACACACACACACACACCGCCCCGTGCGCCCCCGAAAATATAATGCGGAGTTGAGTTCCTACGATTAATAACCGAAAATTGTGGATTTTGTTCAGGTGGCGGCCTCGCTGCATATATTCCCCGGCCTGCTTCCCCTCAACGCGCGCGGCGGCTGATGCAAGTCATTCTTTGAGAGCAGCTATTCTGGGATCTCTCACACAACCCTCACGTCTGAGTCTCGGCTCACATACCAAGGATGCCTTCGTCTGCTATTTCGACTTCAGACTGCATGGAAAAAAAATCTGGGAAAAAAAAAAAAAAAATGGGAGAAAACACAACGTGTAGAAACAGAGCAGAGGAAATATTTCACGATGCTTATTCCGGCATGTAGAGCGAGCCCCCTCTTCTCTCCCCCTCTTCCTCCTCCTCCTCTTCCTCACTCCGTCTCTCTCTCCAGTCATCGTTACCGAGGGAGCTGTTTTGCTGAATAACTATTTCCGCATTAACATATTCTATTGCCCGCTTTACCTGCTTCGCGATGCCGGAGCCGAGCTCGGGGGCTATTAAATATTAAACTTAAGTGCCGCGGAGAGAAGATATGTCACCTTTTCCAACTGTGGATGTGGCCGTGCAAATATTTAATGCACCTCCAATCTATATAAATATTAGGAGCGGAATAAAGGGGCGGTTAGAAGAGCCGTGGGTGAAAGCAGAGCGTGAAATCACCTCCATAAATCACGCTGTTTACCATTGAACGACATCTCTCATTCATCAGTCTGAAGCCATCGGTTGGTGTAAAATATGTCGGGGGCCGGATGATGAAGCTGCTGATGTCGGGGGGGGGGGGGGGGGGGGGGGCAACAATAACCTTGTGCGACTGAGTGAGAGCGAGTGCGTAATGTGTTTGGACAGGGATGCGCTCCCTGGTGGTTACAGTGGAGGGCCGGGTGGGCCGCTCCTCTCCAAAATTGCATCTTTTTTTTTTTTGGGTGGGGGGGGGGGCGACGGGAACGAAAAAAAGGAAACGGACGCTGTTGCGATTCATAAATAATAATAATTCTCTTTATGGAGAAGTGTGATATTATTTTTTTTGGGGGGGGGGGGTGCTGACAAACGTATGCTAGGCAGCTTATTGATTTTTTTTGGAGGGATCCCCAGTTCTCTCCTTTTCGGGGGGGGGGGGGGGCGCCGCCGCTTTTGAGAAGACTCGCGAGGGGCCTCGAGGTCGGACCGGCAGAGTCTTGTGCCCCCCCCCCCCCCCCCCCCCCCCCTGCCTCTGTTGTCCTCGCTCAGCAGCCTTGGTGAGAAACATGCTGGACCTCCGGACATCTGCTGCGAATGAGTCGCGTGACGTACGGACCTCCACGCCTTCTGTAACGCCACATGATCGCAATGCTTCGTGTCCGACAGCGGTTAACCCTCTCAGGGGGGGGGTCACAGCACGGAAAAAAGAGAAGAGAAGACGGTTTGGGGGGAAAGACGTGAGGTTTACAAAGAAAAAAAGGAGCTAAAAAC
>NC_046972.1:21341978-21343609 GCF_009769545.1 Cyclopterus lumpus | reverse complement strand
TCTCGCATAGCGAGCCAACGGATTTTGCTTTTGCTCCTTGTGGCCCTGAGGAGAGTCGGACATCGGCATTGGTGTCGCGGTGCCGCCGACGCGTGGACCCAAATTACTCCTCCGCATGCCAGAAGGTCGGACTGTATCCAAGATACAGATGACTAACAAGTGTTTTCCTCCTCGGAAAAAAAAAACACAGACACGGAGGACGAGCGGCAGCTGAGTGGACACGAACCTCGCCGGTCTGTCCTCGGGTTATGCTCCCCCCTCTTTTCGAAACAAAAAAGAAAAGAAACTAAAAAAAAAACAGAAGCGGTGGGCAGTCGGTTAAAATAAAAATACAAGTTTTCATTCGTCAACCACGAGCTCGCTCGCTGGCTCGGCTGCTGCTGTCACCCATCAATTATCAGTGGACGCTTTCCAGACTAGTTTCTCATTAAAAAAAAGATAGCACAAGATAGCTTGGTGAGGGTAGGTTAATGAGATCTCTCTCTCTCTCTCTATGACTTTAAGGGATATATGTAGTGTGTGACTAAGCCTTCCAGACCTATATGTCAGTGTGTAGCACTCTGTGTCAGCACATGACAACGAGTAAGACGTTGTCTCTGGATGGATGTGGGAGAAACACTCGTGGTCCCCTCAGGATATATTGCTGAACTTTATTCAACGTTTCTATTTATTCAGTGCCGTGGTACTAAAACTAAAGACGCTCTCCCATCAGTGCTTTAGCTGTACTTTGTGAACATGACAGGACAGTTGTGGTATAAAAGGCCAATTTTTTTGGGCGCCTGTTTTTATGCCGTTTTTGTCACGGGGCAACAAAAAAAAAGCATCAACCAATCACGTTGTGCGTAACGGACAGCAGCGAGGCTCCGCAGAGTGCAAACATAAGATAAGCAAACGTATACATTACACCGCCTAATTGTTTTACCAGAGGGAACTCAAATTCACTCAGAGCCCTTCATTAAATGGAAACTCAATAAAATAGCTTATAGTAGCTTAGGCTACACAACAATGTACCTAAGGCGGACTGCCGGACGGCGCTCTGGGTCAACAGGGTCCTGGTAGTCGGTCGTCTGCCTGGGCCACGCCGCCGGTCTGCATGTGTCGATTAACACATTCCTCAACATTCTCACAGAGCTGCAGACTCTTGTTTTAACTATTAACTTCATTCTATCTTTCCCATCTATCCCTCTTCATCAATCTCTCGTAAACACACACACACACACACACACACAGCGACGTGTTCTGTTAAGCGGAAGGAGTTTCTTTGTGTTTCTGGCATAGATTAGTGTTTCAGCTGTGAGGTAAGGACAGACCAATTTGTCAAGAGAGTGCAGGGAGCTAATCACATCAAAGGAACTGCTACTCGGGCTAATATCATCCCACGAGCAGGATGCCTCATTCATTAGTCCGCATCTGCAGGACAAATTACTTCGATGCTGACGGACCCCAAAAAAAAACGTCGCGGGCCGGATCGCGCGATAAACAACGCTGAAAGTATTCGATCTGAGGAATCCGATGTGACGTCGCGTTTAACTTGGTCAATCGCTTCTTTTTTTTTTTTTTTTTTTTCCTCGACTCGCTCCCCTTGGAAACCTCTACGCGGTTTGAGCGGCGCCCTGCAACGCACACTGCAT